>NC_134838.1:25358832-25658832 GCF_965363235.1 Mytilus galloprovincialis
AATGCAATAATTAAAATAAACTTTTTATATACTAAATTAAATATTGTTAAATTTTCGTAAATTTGAAAATTATTCATATGTAATTGCCATTAAATTTAATATTTAATATTAATTTATTACCCGCAATAAACTGTTCCAAATGTTCTACGTAACTTCTTTCTTCCTTTTTTTTTGTTTGTTTGTTTGTTTGTTGTTTTTTTTTCGAATGTTATAAGCGTTAAAAAGGGGAAAGGGTGTGTGCAAATATGTTGATAGTTTGATGATATACAAATCTACAAGATTCACAATTAACAAGAATGTTTGTATTTTTATGAAGATGGTTAAGTGAGACTTAAGGCCATAACCTTATCCACAAATTTGCTGTCCCATATGGCTGCAAAAGTTTCAAGCTTCAGGTGTATATTGACTTGCTACATGCCTTTATCATGTTTATGTCATTTATCGTTTTTTGTTCCGTAATGAGGTAAAAAAGAAAAAAAAGCTGCATTTTGCTTCACATATTCTAAACGCTAAAAAAAGTTAAAAAAGACACCAACACTTTGACTTAGCAAAAGGTAATTCGATCAATCAATATTCAGAAGACTCTGGACTATGAATCTTAGAAAAGACTGCCCTGAGAACATTTTTACATCAAACAATTAGAATTAAGAAATTGCAACGATAAACACCAAAATCGAGCAGCACACCTATATCATAGTCCCGATACTCAAGAAGTATATTTTGCAATATAAAACTCTGAAATTATATTTTTCTTATTTACACAAGAAGCCCCGGAACAAGCTATTTACAAGTATAAATAATAAAGTAAATACATTTTATGTGGTCATATTCGTTATTATACACATTCAAATAGCTACATGTTTGAAGAAGTTTTACATATTTGGCATCACATTCTGATCAAACCTTATTTTGATAAATAAAAAATCTAGACAAACTGAAAAATACTATGTGTTGAGAGGGGGATGACATCCAATTTTAGCACTAATTCATAAATTCACATTTACTTGATAACTTGTGTTGACTGTTAAGACAATGGAGAGGGCATTCTGTTTCAAATGTCATACTATTTTAAAATCCTTGATCTTAATATAAGTGTTGGTCTGTTGTGCTGTTAAATTACAACTAGGGTGTACGATTAATGAGGTATCAGACATATGGTGTCAGTATATCAGAGCTGCCCCATTTTGACATACTTATTTTCATTTTAAAAATGGCATAATGGCAAATGTATAATTACCTATTGTGGATGGTTTTCAGTGTATAATTTTTTCTGTAATTTGTTTTCTCACTAACCTGGCGTAATTTAAACATTTTTAATTGAAATTATCTATGATGTAAGATCAACATTTTAGTATGGGCTTTTAAGTCTGCATCTTAATTCTGGGTCGTTTGGTGTGAGTTATTTAATTTAGGGTTTAAAGATAGGTTGGAGTTTGATAATTTTTCACAAACTTATTCATTAATTACATTTGTTTAGAAATTTGAAATTAAGATTTCATAGTTACCACATTTTTATTTAATTTTTAGGTGAACAAAGACTCTTCATTATCTGGTATTGATTCCATGACTGATAACTTTGAAAGTACCAGTCTAAATTCAGACTCTTTTATCTATTACAAAAGTAAAAACACAACTAGAATTGAGGAGTATTTTAATCCAAGAGTCCTTGGACGGCATGCTGGGGAACTACTTCTGAATCTACACGAATTAACAAAAAAAATGTGATACTAGTATCTCAATTGTTTGTAAAACAATTGAAAGGTCTTTCCTGTAAAAGTGATGTTTTCGTAATGTACTTTGTACGACCTTTCGTTTGATATACGACAAGCATACCTTCTGAAACTTTTCACTTTTTACACTTAATAATCTCATCAGCCTACATTTTTGAGATCGGATGTATGTATCACAGGATAGATGAGCTTTAATTTGATATGCGACAACGCCATGTTCTAGAAAGTTTGATTTTTGCACTTAATAACCCCATCCAACTAATTTTTGGAGGTCGGGAATTGGATATTTCAAATGTACACATTATGACCTTTTATTTGATATACAACAACCCAATCGTAAAAGATTTTTATTTATTTTTGCACTCAATGACCCCATCATACCAATTTTTCGGGTACGTCAATTTGAAATTTAAAATGTACGCTTTATGTTCTTTCATTTGATATGCGACAACCTTACCATCTGAGAAATTTGAATTTTTTACACTAAATGACCCCACCCTTCACCCCTGGGATGAAAAAGAGGTTTAAAATTTTCATTTTTAAGCAGAGTTTATTGAGACAATCAATTTGGTATATCAGTTGACCCCATTTGACAAAGTGTCAAAAATGATGCAATATCAACGATATAAATAGAAGTTATGAAACTTACAAAGTCAATGTAAAACATGAAAATTTCAAAATGATTTTTTGGTGTGTTTTTCCATGGAATGTTTTTGGTATTTGGTCAAACATATAAATATGTGAACCTCTTCAATTTCTTAAACATTTTAAGTGGTAAACTGTTGTTGATTCAGAAATACATGCCGCCGCTCGCAAAATTTCAAACTGCATTATCTCTAAAACGACAATAGATATCACAAATCTGTTAAATGGTAAATGATCTACAGTTAAAGGACAACATTATAAAAAAGAATTTGGACAATTGCAAAGTTCACCAAGGTCACAATTAATCATCAAATATATGATGCATTACAAAACTTAAGAACCGGAAGTCGTAGAGACATGGAACTATCACCATTCAACTCACGACCACTTGACCTTTCAAATATCACAAGGTCAAGGTCATAGCATAATGTGAAGGTCAAGGTGAAATTTCATCATAACCTGACACTGACCCCAAATTGAAGGTCTTGAATTACTGATCATCTTTGCAGTTTGTAGTAGGTTGATATCTGTTACCTTTAAAAAGATATACACAAAATACTATATTTATAAGAATCATCCCGTTGTAACTTTTGAACAGACGGTCGGACATTTTTGGGCTTATTATATAAAATGTAGAGCTCGTCGAGAGGAACATTTTATACGCTGTATGTAGGCAGCAAAGTCTTATCGTTTTCATAATATGTAAGCTTAAAATTGCAGCGTAATTTTTGTTTTGCACTCTGTGACCTTTGATAGGTCATATGCATTAGAGACTATTGGTGAAGGTCCCAAGTCTCTACGACTTCCGGTTCTCGAAAGAATTTTTTTCTTAAATTGTGTACAATTTATCAAGAAGAATAACTCCTTATAAGGGTTAATAACAAAATAATTGTATATGTTCATTAACATTGCCATCTGTTCCTGTACATGTTGCCGTTTCAAATCGATTCTATCTCTAATACTTTTTTAGAAAAATGCCCAAATAAGGTCATGATATCTTTAAAAACAACGAGGGGGGGGGGGGGGGCTATGTTGAAAAAAATCAATAAAAGGGAGATAACTTCATATGGGGATGGTGAAATCCTGAACAATGTCAGCTGGTAATACTGCATGATGAGGTCTATCGATGGTTAATATTTGGTATTCATAACTTCAAAAGAACCAAGATGCGGGCATGTCAAGAAAATGTTGGAAGAAAAAAAAGAAAAAGAAAAAACAATAAGGTCTTTCCTCGCGTAGAGGAAAGACCATAAAAATTACAAAACTTACGATGCCAGGAATTATAGTGAACAACACAGATGTAAATATTAGGTATACACCTGATGGTGATACCCAACACCTTCACTAAAATTAATTTGATTCGTTTAATTTTCATAAAATTTTCACAAAGCATTTACTTTGACTCTTTGACAAAAACATAAAACAAATTAAAAAATTGAACCAACCATTTTATCAGAAAAATGCAATGGTTACATAGCAGTTTGACAACCAATAATTTTGATCATTGAGAAGCTAAATATTTCCTTAACAACACAACGTGATTAAATGTTTAGCTGATTTTTCAGAATTATATCCCTGTAGTGTTAGGTAACACCTTCGTTGACATATAAAAGATATGAATCAGATCAGCAAGATATGAAGTATAAAATGTTATTAAAAAAATATTCTAAAATACAGTATTATTGCTTGACACATTCGAGACATGTGAATAATAGCAACAACTGTTTGAAGGCATCACCTTGTAAAAGCCACATACATTTTCAATTTTGCGTTGCTCATGGTTTATTTCTAAATAATTTCTAAAAGTTACTGGATATTGTATCAGAAAAATACAGGGGTGGCTTCATTCCCCCCCTTTCATGGCATAAAAATATGCAAGATTTGCCTTGCTACTCTTACAAAAGCTATTCCATTAACCTAAATTCAAGGGTTTGGCCCTGAATTTAATAAATATTCTTTTAATTTATTGTAGGTATTTTGCTCACTTATCAGAGATGACACTTTGAAAAATTGGTTGTATTAATGGACATAGAAATATCGGGAGTCCGTCTGTCCATCTGTCCTTCCGTTTGTCTGTCAGGTCTTGTTAGCGCTCTCACTTGACAATTCTTGTCAGATTTTTATGAACTTATATCATAGGTTTATATCAGAAATGTCTAGGACAAGTTCGAAAATCAGTGCCGGTCAACTATTTAAAAAAAGTTATGTCCCTTGAAATATTAATTACATGGAAAATTGCACTGCTAGCACTCTCATGTGTATAATTCGTGCCATATTTTTATGAATCTTATATCATAGGTTTATATCAGATATGTCTAGGGCAAGTTCGAAAATCAGTGCCGATCAACTATTTTTAAAAGAGTTATGTCCCTTGGAAACATTAATTACATGGAAAATTGCATTGCTAGCACTTTCGTGTGTATAATTCTTGCCAGAGTTTTATGAATCTTATATCATAGATTTATATCAGCAGTATCTTGGACAAGTTTGAAAATCTACTATGTTCAAAAGAGTTATGCCCCTTGGAATCAATTACATGGAAAGTTGCATTGTTAGCGCTATCTTGTATACAATTCTTGCCAGATTTTTATGAAACTTATATCAGCAATGATTCAGATAAGTTCGATAATCAGTGCCGATCAATTGTTTTTAAAAGAGTTATGCCTCTTGAAAATATCAATAACATTGAAAATTGCACTGAAGCATTCCAAAGCTTACATTTCTATAAGATATTTATAAAACGTTTTAAAGAACAAAAAAAAATAATAAGCTGTTATTTATTACTCCAGACCTTTTGATATCATGTATGTTAATGATAGAAACACATTAATTGACAGCTTTATGAGATTAAACAATATTGAATATAAATATACATGTTTTTATATCACTCAATAATATAAAATTATACTGTATATCTGGAAATATTCTGCAACTTAATCGGTAGTTATTGTACCCCAATGTTTTTGTTCATTGAAAGGGATTGTTCTTGGCCATGAAAGGAGAAAAAAATAAAAGCAGTGATTATTTAACTTTTCAAAGGCCCAAACTGCATACAAAATTTGATGCAAAAATAACCTGATATACGGTGTATTGGTACATGTGCATTATCATTGTGTGTTAGCATTTACTTGGTGCAATGTAATTGATTACAAAAATAAGAAATATAATTGATGCCTAAAAAGCAGCTTATTCAGACCATTTTAATGATGGACATACTTTATTTAGATATAAGGTATATCCACTTTTTTTAGGCAAAACAAACCCAAGAATTAATTGTAATGGGGGACGGGGGAGGAAGGACGGCACTTTTATTAAAAATTAATAGGTGGTGGTTATTTAAGAAAGATTGCTTGAACGTTTAATTGACATAACCAATTTAAAATGTATGCATGGTGGGGTCAAAGTCAAACCAGATTAAACAACAGTATTTGGTAACCATAAAGAAAAATCTTTGATCATTTAAAAAATGTGTGATTATACATTCATTGGGGGCCACAAGAGGGTGCTACAAATTTGTGTTTATTAAGTAATATTATTGCCAACTATTTCTGAAAGCTTGGTTCACAATTTTTGAACAAACAGTCCTGCAGACGAAAATGTCTGCTCTAATTGCACGGATGTAGCGGATAGGCTAACGTCCACATTTTTTACTAAAATGTTAGCTTAGGGAAACTGTCCTCGTGTATAGACGACTTCTTCTTGGGGCCATTTTAAATGACAATTAAGCACAAACATGCTTAACAAAACGTATTCTAACTATGATTAATCCTTGATTACTATTTAATTGTCAGATGGGCATTCACAGGAAAATTAATTTTATATAAAAAGGGTGTTCTAACAGGAAACTGATTAGTAGAGTATCTTTTTGGTATTCGATGCTCAGTACTACCGAGCAATTGAGTACTCGAGTACTCGTTGACAACCCTAATATATAGATAGTCTTTTGCACATAATTGATGTACCAACATGACATCATATATCCTGTTCTGGCATCAAACTTGAACTATTGACATTTCAAAACTGTTTGTACCCTTCAGAATGTAATAAAATTTGACAAAAATAATATTTGCAAGTTAAAAGTGCGAGTGTTTTGTATATGATGGAGAAATTGCATATCTCCTTTGCCATGGAGGATATGTGCATCGTTTTGACCTTTCAAAGTCATTAATGACCCAATGAATAGCCAATAGAAATGCCGCAATATTGCTTCAAATGCTGAATAAGTCAATCAAATTACACAATTTTCGTATCACATTCCATGCAGTAGTATGACACAAGAAATATCTCTTCATGTGAGAAATAGATAAAAGGCATACACCATAAAGAGCATTAGTTGTATTTATATTGTGCCTAAATGTAAAAAGGAAATATACAAGATAAACGAATGTCCTTGGTTCTTTTTCAATTTTCGGTTATGAAAAATAAGAAGTAAGATAAACAAACGTAGAAACAGATAATAATAGTGTTTTAAATGACATCTGTGAAGGCAGCTTTTATTTTTTATGCTCTAAGGAAATAATAAAGTATATGAAGTTCTTATTTTTTGTTACACAACTATTTGAACCAAAAAATTACACAGCATTTGTCAAAGCTAACATTACGTTATTTGTATTGCATTGATTTACTGTAAGCATCAGTTGTGGGCTATTTTGTATCTTGTTGTACATGTTATCAATGATTATCATTTTGTCATAATTGTATGTAACATATACTTGATAACCTATTAAATTAAGTGCATAAATGTATATTTAAAGAAGTTATTCAAATGATTGTTATTATGCCAAATATGTTAAAAACATTCAGGGCTGATGTTTTTTTATGATGCATTTTATTTTGAATAAGAAATTATGTTACAAAATGCATATTACCAATTGTAGATACATGTGGAATGTGTCATATTTATATAATTATAGTGCTACAGTAATACTTTTAAAATGTTTCTTTTTTTCTTTTCTTTTTCTTCTGGGTTATTTCATGTTATTACAGTACCTTGATGAGATCAACATGGAAGAGTATTGCCAATTTTAGAATGCAATTCTGTTGATTAATTTAAATTCTATATTTTTTTCCACCATAGAACTTGTTTAATAATCTTGACATAAATAATAATTTTTGAACTTTAAGTAAGAAGATTCCTTGGTAGTTGTTGTTTATATCCTCTAGACAGGGTTTCATAAGCGGATTTATAGGAATTCATTGGCTCAAATTGGTTGCAAATAACAGATTTGATTCATAACAATTTAAGACTAGTTTATTGTCTCATTCCATAGATGAGAAAGCCATTAATTTGAGCGTTTGTTTTACTCATATGATAATCAGCTGGGATTCAACATAGAAACAATTCATTCCAGTAATGTAAATGTACAGATATTACCTTTTCCTTTTGATCTGCAACATTTATGTAGTGGAAGCGAGACATAACAATCCTATATTCCATCATCGGCAGTGACGTTGTATGCTCAGTGTGTGGATTAAGATTTTTCAGACATCATTTACTTTGCAAAACTTCATTTTATTAAATTTTTACAGAAGCTTTTTATGTCCAAAAAGACAGTAATATTAGAACATTTGTTTTTCCATTTTTGTCGAGCCTTCGGCTTTAGTCGAAAACGCGTGACACAGCGATCCTGCATTCCGTCGGCGTCGTGGTCGTCGTCGGCTGAGGCGTACACAAATAATCACTCTGTGGTTACATTTGTTGAAATTTTAATAACTTTCTTAAACTATCCTGGAGTTCTACCAAACTTGGACAGAAAATTGATTATATTCATAAGATAGTATCCTGAAGTAAATTTTGAAAAAATAAAATTCCATTTTTCCCGTATTTTACTTATAAACGGACTTAGTTTTTCTGCCACGAAACATTTCAGTAAAACCAAGTCCAGTTATAAGTAAAATACGGAAAAAATGATAAAACTATTTTAACAAAATTTACTTCTAGATACAATCTTTTGATCATAAAAAAGCTTCTGTCCAAGTTTGGTAGAAATCCAGTATAGTTTAAGAAAGTTATTGAAATGTTAAATCTTTAACCACAGAGTGAATGTGCTGGTGTCCTGTAGCCATTCTTCCCCTATTCCAATTTTTCTGGGGTAAAACCAGGATCAGGCCAATGTTTCCCCCTTGTAGCACGAGAAGCTAAATCCACGCCCCCCCCCCCCCCCCCCCCCGGTAATATAACGTCGGCGACGTAAGTTGGACATGTTTAATAAAAATAATATAATAGTAACTTTTGATTAAAATGAATAAGAGGATAAACCCATAAGTAAAAACTAATCTTCCGGAGAATCCTAATCTTGACATAAATAATAATTTTTGAACTTTAAGTAAGAAGATTCCTTGGTAGTTGTTGTTTATATCCTCTAGACAGGGTTTCATAAGCGGATTTATAGGAATTCATTGGCTCAAATTGGTTGCAAATAACAGATTTGATTCATAACAATTTAAGACTAGTTTATTGTCTCATTCCATAGATGAGAAAGCCATTAATTTGAGCGTTTGTTTTACTCATATGATAATCAGCTGGGATTCAACATAGAAACAATTCATTCCAGTAATGTAAATGTACAGATATTACCTTTTCCTTTTGATCTGCAACATTTATGTAGTGGAAGCGAGACATAACAATCCTATATTCCATCATCGGCAGTGACGTTGTATGCTCAGTGTGTGGATTAAGATTTTTCAGACATCATTTACTTTGCAAAACTTCATTTTATTAAATTTTTACAGAAGCTTTTTATGTCCAAAAAGACAGTAATATTAGAACATTTGTTTTTCCATTTTTGTCGAGCCTTCGGCTTTAGTCGAAAACGCGTGACACAGCGATCCTGCATTCCGTCGGCGTCGTCGTCGTCGTCGGCTGAGGCGTACACAAATAATCACTCTGTGGTTACATTTGTTGAAATTTTAATAACTTTCTTAAACTATCCTGGAGTTCTACCAAACTTGGACAGAAAATTGATTATATTCATAAGATAGTATCCTGAAGTAAATTTTGAAAAAATAAAATTCCATTTTTCCCGTATTTTACTTATAAACGGACTTAGTTTTTCTGCCACGAAACATTTCAGTAAAACCAAGTCCAGTTATAAGTAAAATACGGAAAAAATGATAAAACTATTTTAACAAAATTTACTTCTAGATACAATCTTTTGATCATAAAAAAGCTTCTGTCCAAGTTTGGTAGAAATCCAGTATAGTTTAAGAAAGTTATTGAAATGTTAAATCTTTAACCACAGAGTGAATGTGCTGGTGTCCTGTAGCCATTCTTCCCCTATTCCAATTTTTCTGGGGTAAAACCAGGATCAGGCCAATGTTTCCCCCTTGTAGCACGATAAGCTAAATCCACGCCCCCCCCCCCCCCCCCGGTAATATAACGTCGGCGACGTAAGTTGGACATGTTTAATAAAAATAATATAATAGTAACTTTTGATTAAAATGAATAAGAGGATAAACCCATAAGTAAAAACTAATCTTCCGGAGAATCCTAAAATTAGTTAAGGGTTACCAAAGCTTCATCGTACTAATATACATTGGATATCAGATTACGTATATATGTGAGCGGCAATAAGTGAAGTTAGGCATTACGCTTAAATCCTATGCAATAAGCTAACGCTTAGGCAGTAAGTATATTGGCCTAAATGATGTTACAATGTTGGCATTAGTCTTAAATCCTAGGATTTATGCTTAAATCCTGAAAAATGTGTGCAGGCATTAAGCTTAATGCCTACAATATAATTGCTAGTAAATGAGATATTTATTCATTTTAATAAAAATATATTTGTTACATAATAACATTATGAGAACTGGGGCATCTTAATCGAAACTGTCATAATATTGGTCCTATAAGATATTCCTAGGACAGTAATTATGATAAAGTTTAAGGACCGACTTACGACATGTCTCAGCATGTACATCGACGCTATCTGAGGATTATCTTAGCTATGATGTCCTAACCGCTGTCCTGAGTATTAGCGTAAAAGAAAATAGCAAATGAAAACAATAAAATACTGTATCCAATTTAACTTACAACTTTAACATCTTTAATTTAAATACCGATTAATTACATGTATAAGAAAAAAGTTATTAGTTTAAAATTAGGTAATAAATAATTTACATATTATTATAATACCTTTGAACTAATTGTAAATAGTTAAAAAATTAGATATTATATATAATCGGTAAAATCAAAATATGCTTTGAGGGAGCTGAACTCGAAGTGTCACGGTTTCATACTTAAAAGTTCAAAGGCAAATCTTGTGCATCTTTCATATAAATACTGAATACTTTAACTATTTTATTTTATAAATGCAAATAACATACGTTTGACTATGAGCAAAAGAAAAAAATCGAATTTTTCCGATGCAAAACTACAGGGCCCATTTTCATCTTAAATATGAAAAAAGATATGAAACAACTCTCCACAAGACACCGGAAATAAAATCACTTTCTTGTCCCGAAAAACTAATAACAAGTGAAATTGACGATAGTGGTGTTTCTTTTGGAAAACACAAACATTATTGGAGGACAGTACTTCAAATCAGACTTAAATAGATCAGAACTGTCATATAAATTAATTAGACGAAAAAAAGGCAACTGTACCAGAGGCATCTGTAATGTATATTTCACCACAGTTAAGAGTGAATTCTCGATTTGCACTTACTCTTTCCGAAACCGTGCATCTGGACATAATATCTGCACTAGATGAAATGGAAAGTTGAGCTTATATAATGTAATAACGTTTACTATGACAAATAATAATCTATGATTTTTTCACAAAAGAAATAAATATAGATTAAGTAGTACATATCCTTGCAATGTCTTTAATATATGTTAAAGTGAAAAATAATTTTAAACACATGTGCGATAAGCGATACGTACCAAACAAGCTAGCTCCCGTTTCTTGTTTTCGTTTTTTTTTCATACAATATAAATCAACAATGAAGGAATTAAAATAATTGTTTGCCACATACTGATCATGTTAAATTTTATAGAAAAAAGAAAAAAAAGATGTGTTGTTCACATACAAAAAAACAAACATTTTCCCCGATCAATACATCAATTATAGTGTTTCGGTTCCTTCTCAAGATCACCTCTGGTTGCGGGATTTTTCACTGTGTTAAATGCCCTTTGTTGGGCGTTGATTGTTTTTTACATTTTAGGTCGGATTGTTGTCTCTTTGACAAATTCCCTGTTTTTATTTTTTACTCTAAAAAAGAAACAAAAGAAACACGTATTGATGGTCAATCACATAAATGTAAAAAAAACCTTTAAAATACGACGTTTTGTAGATAAAAACGTCGCGTCGTTGTGTTACGCTTACAGGTACGAACACCGCGCGCAACGTCAGATAAAAGAGGGACGAAAGATAAAATATGTTACTTATATTAAAACGCATCATAATAACTCAAAAATGGAAATTTGTGTTAAATCAGTTTGTTATCACAAGTTGTGGAACTGTTAACAAAGAAAATTTACTTATCCAATAAAAAAATAAATGGAAAACGGTGTGAGCAAAAAATCATATATTATTTTTTTTTCTACATTTGACCAGTTCAAACCAGCTCGACTAGTGTGGTGTGCAAAATTTGAAATAAATATTATAATTATTCTAAAGAATCTCCACCCTTTTTCAATTGGATACAATCACTTTTTTTAATTTGTTTTTTTTAATAAAAACATGAAAAAAGATTGAGCTAATTCTGTTTTTTTAACTGCTAAAATTACTAAATAAACTTACTAAATTTGAAGATCTGTCAAATGAATCTATATTTATACATGTGATATTAAAAATATAATTAAGAAACGACATTATATCAAGAATAAATAACCAAATATGCATAAATTCCAGAGTTCACTTATTGCCTAAAGTTATGTTCGGCAATCGGATGAATAATCATCATCATATTTCAGGAAATAAGCTTCATGTCTAGGCGTTAGCTTATTGCCTAGGATTTAAGCTTAACGCCTAATTTCACTTATTGCCGCTTACATATATAAATAGATTCTACCACTGCATCGAGTGTGATACGATATTTATCCACTCAAGACAATTAAATGTTTAAATTTAAAACACGAGGCTGGCCGAACGTTTTAAATATTTAAAACTCAACTGTCGAGAGTGAATAAATATCGTATTACACGATATTTGGTGGTGGCATCTGTTTTCCTAATTATTTTAAATTAATAAGCAGGCAAACTTGTTCCTTCTTTTCGAGTGATCTGCAAAAAATGTGTTTTTTTCTAAACGGTACGTGATGTCATCAGGCATCGTCGCGTTCTCATGCCGTCACAATAGGAAATTCAGAAGGAAGCAAGAAAATTCGTTGTCATAATCAGATTTTAACCAATGAAGAACTGAGATCAACATTTTGTTTATACAATGGGTGCAGATAGGCATAAATTGACGAAGAATTAGAGAAATATATACATTGTCAAGACTAAATTGAAAACAACATTCAAACCTATGATTGCGTTGTATAAAAACCGCTATTTTATACGTGTGCATGTAACAAATATCGTTGTAGAGGGGTCTAAATACAGCACAAATAACATTTTCCAAAAGACAAAAAAAACTGAAAATATATATTATAGCAAAACACATTTGTGAGAGGTTTAGCGCTTTAAAACCAGGTTTAATCCACCATTTTCTACATTTGAAAATGCCTGTACCAAGTCAGGAATATGACAGTTCTTGTCCATTCGATTTTTGATGTGTTTTGTCATTTGATTTTGCCATGTGATTATGGAATTTTCGATTGGATTCTCCTCTGAGTTCAGTATTTTTGTGATTTTACTTTTGACTATATTTATAGCTAGCAGGTCGAACAACTGATGTTCTTAAACCCTGCTGGCTGCAATTGGCGATTGCCAAATAAATTGATCACAAGTTGAAAAACAATGGATCTCTATATTAATTTAATACGGAGTAGAAAACAATAAATTTGTTGCAAAGATGGTAACTCATAACAAAAGATAAATTTTATACGCGATATCCGGGTTTCGACAATTAATGTCTCGTCAGTGATGTTAGGGATCGAAAAGTATTTGGAAGGCCATTTAATTTACCTTTAGGATAGACTCTTGAATTTTAAAAAGTCAAAAATTAGGATTAACGGATAATATAAACCGGAGGGAAAAAATTATACAAGCCCAAACGAAATAAATATTAACAAGTCTAAATTGAAACACCTATGATTTCGTTGTTAATATATATAGAAATGAAGCACATTCGGATGTGGGGATCACATCTATTCTTATTTGTGAACCCTTGGTAGATTCTGACAATCAGATAAAACAACAAAACAAAACTCAATTACAGACGGGTAAACATGATGACAAACTGCTGAACATGTAAATAGACTGATGAGCATGTAGTCATTGTTTGATTGACAATAAGACCGACTGGTAGACCTGTAGACAGAAAAGTGGACACAAACACAGACTAGTAGACATGAAGGCAGACTGCTGGACACGTAAGCAGACTGGTAAACATGTATACAGACTGGTGAACATGTAGACAGAATAGTAGACAGATAGACAGACTGGTGAAAATGAAGACGGACTATCGGACTCATAAAATGGGTGGTGAAAAAATATATAGACAAGTGGACATGTAGACAGATTTGTGTAAACGTAAATGTACAAAAAGTTGTCAGCATAAAAATCTAATTCTAACACTTCTAAATTTCAGACTTATATACATGGTGAAATTTGAACTATGGAGGAAAGATTGGCATGGGGAAAAGTGACTTTTTGTATACGTATTGTCAAATTTCCGCGGGGGAAATATGTCTATCATCCAACATTTCCCATGGGAAAAATTGGATCACGCAATCCCCCCCCCCCCCCCGTCCCCCCTCCCCCCCGGGGAAAATATGGAATTGGGGAAGAATGACTATATAACGCCGTTTGTTAATTCACTGCCTTTGAATAAACAGAAATTTAGCGATCTAAAATACAGTTTTAGACCTACTTCACCCGGTCGTCTGTTCATGTGACTGTACTAAAATCGTCAGGGATTGTCCTGTATCCTAAAGCTATCTGAGTGTAATTTTTTATTTCAAGAATTTTTCAAGAATTTGTAATAATGACTTTTAATGTTTTCAGAGCTTTTGAAGACTCTGACCGTTTTTGTAGGGTATTTACGTTTATCTTTTTACCAACTGTGTTAATTTGATTGCTGTTGCATTGACGTACACACCGCATCTCCTTTGATGATCCTATTACAGAAATTATAGATATCTTTAGAAATAAGATAGCTGTATGTTTCTTAACACAATATCTAACAATGCCCTAGGAAAAATCTAGCCTTTATTCTATATTATTAAAGCGCCCTTTTTAATGTTTTTCCCTGTGTGTTTTGACAGCAGCTTAATAGAATTTGATCGATTAAATGGTCTCATTTGAAATATAATTATTCTCAAATAAACTGTTTATTAAATTCTGTCATTTCAGATTTTAACTTTAATATAGTGGGTTTTGTGAGTTAGACGAACATTGCCGTGAGACGATTGTATTTCTGAGAAAAATGTTGTTTACATGACCCAAAGAAACTTTTTTTCAAGGCTAATAAAAAACATTTTTCTTTACCACATATTGAAAACAATCCATTTTTGATTTTTGGCATGTCACTATTGCATAGTAGTCATGTAGTCAAAATAATTATGACGCCTTGCAAGGCTATTTTATTTTTTTTCTGTGATGCTTTGCAAGATGTCATATTAATTTTACTTATTTAAAGCAGCTGACCAAAAAGAGTGTGTGTTGGGGGGGGGGGGGGGGGGTCAGAGGTCTTTGCCCTTTTTTCTTTTACCTTACATAGACAAAAAGTAAGAAAGATTATATAGAGAATCACTGAATCATGACTTTAGGCGGGGCCCCATGTTATGAATGTTAGTGCCCCCTAAAAAGATAAGTTAAGGTTGTAGTTGAGTTAATTTTCTTAGATGATAAGGTACATGAGTATAGAGAAGACAGATATTTTTATTTCATATTTTGTCGTACCTGCGACTTTTGTCGTTAAAACGAGATAGCGATCCTTTCGAATAGTTCGTTACTTTCTTAAACTACAATGGATTTCTTCCATATTTGGAAAGAAGCTTGTTTATGATCATAAGATAGTATCCAGAAGTACATTATTGTAAACAAAAAGTCCCGTGTCTCCGTGTTTTACTTATAAATGGACTTCGTTTTTCTGAATGTTATCATTACATTCACTCATTGATTTAAGTTTTTATAATTTTAATGACTGCAGTAGTAAAATATCCTGGATTTCTACCAAATTTTGACAAAACTTCGACAGAAGGTTATTAAAATGAAACGATAGTATCAAGAAGAAAATTGAAAAATTATTATCTTTATCATTTGATGTGCTGATTCAGTAAATTTATGATACAACTGTTTTATAATTCTCTAAATTTGATTGCATACTGACTACAAGTGCAGGAAAACGATACGACATGTTGTTTCTGACATGTTTTTGTTACCTTTACATTGTATCTAATATGACGTTTCCAGAAAGAAAGAAGTAGTACATTTTGTATTTAGAAGAGGTATACAAACTATATATATTGGAAATCCCAGTTCAATGAAGTTACAGTTAAAACACATTTTTTTCACTTCCCCTCAGCCGAGAGGTTTTTTTTTCTAAAAAAAAATCAAGAATCTGATAACTTAATAAAAATCTCCATATCAAGTAAAAGATTAATGTTGTAGACATTTGAGACTAAATTGCAACTTCGCAGGTAATTAATTAATTTATAAAAACACATTTAAGAGGTAGGGATGCTACGATTTGATTATTATTCGGGAACAACGGAAAAGACGCATAGGGGGATGGGTAGAATAGATTTAAAATAAATAGACGTGATCTTTAAAAAAAAAAAGCATAATGTGCCATCAATCCCTCCATTCGTCGCCAAATATATGAATTCAATACTATATATGAATTCAGTACTATATATGAATTCAGTACTATATATGAATTCAGTACTATATATGAATTCAGTAATATATATGAATTCAGTAATATATATGAATTCAGTAATATATATGAAATCAATTATATATATGAATTCAGTATATATGAATTCAATATATATGAATTCAGTATATATGAATTCAATATATATGAAGTCAGTATATATGAATTCAATACATCTGAATTAAGAAATAATTGATGCAATCTATACTTTATTATAGTTTTAACATCAGTAGACATTATATTCGTGATTATTTTATCCCGAGCGATAGTTGGGGCTAAAATAACACGAATGAAGTATAGTTTGCATCAATTATTTCGATTCTGGTTAGGACAATTAAGGTAATGCCTATGTATGATGTGTATAAGTTTAGAGAGTTTGTGTAGGCTCTTCAATGAATCTGCCTTTCTTTAATTGTAAACAAGCAAACGGCTGGCAATGTGATTTTTCAGAGGGAGGAGTTTTGAACAGCCAGCGAGAATGGTTGTCGTATCTAGGTCAAATATGTCAGTTTCGAAATGCAACACATTGCATTCATTTTAAATGAATTAGTAACAACATTTGCATCATTTAAGAGTTTGGAAGTGTTTTAAGTTAATAAAATATTTCAAATGCATGCTTATTCGACAAAATACACTATTCTGCATTAGTCAATATACGCATGTGCAAACAAATTTTATTGGATTTAGAGCATGGGTTTTATTCACAAAGCAAAATAAGCATGTCATATCATAATGTAGTTTAAACAGGCATTATATTCGTGATTATTTTTGCCCGAGCGATAGCGAGCATCAATTATTTCGATTCTGATTAGGACAATAACGGTAATTTCTATATTCCATGTGTATAAGTGTTTGTGTAGGCCCTTCAATGAACCTCCCTATCAGTTTTTTTTTATCGAAATAGTTCGAACCAGTTTAATTTCGCAATGTAGTAATTCTTAAATTCAAAATTAAAACAGGAATTAATAAATTTATAAACAAGAACAATATTTGTGTCACAATATAACAGAACAGTTATAATTGAACATCTTTTCCTTTGAGATCAGTTTCTGACACACACAGTCTGTACTGTTTACAAAACTTTTAATTTGTTGTCCTACTCTGGAATAGATTACCTTAGCTGTATTTGGCAACAAGAATTTTTTGGTCCTCAATGCTCTTCAACTACGTACTTTATTTGGTCTTTTAAACATTTTTTGATTCGAGCGTCACTGATGAGTCTTTTATAGACGAAACGCGCGTCTGGCGTAAATATAAAATTTTAATCCTGGTATCTATGATAATTTTACTTACAGCCACTGGCCGATGCCACTGCTGGTGGAGATTTATTTCCCAGAGGGTATCACCAGCCCAGTAGTCAGCAATTCCGTGTTGAATTGAGTAAATATAAAATTTTACCCCTGGTATCTATGATGAGTTTATTTGTACAAGTCATGACTATGACTGATCAATTGACAATGGCGGTGGACGCATCAGGAGAATTGTGTACGTCTTTCTTTACTTTAACATTAATCGTAAATGTTCCGCCGGTTATTGTAGCATTAGTTAATATATTCATATATAATGGAGGATTCCTTAATAAAGTTTTACTGACATTCGCGACTTGGCAGGAGGGGCCCTAGTCCAAATAATTATAACGTCTTGAAAGGCTATTGTTTTTTTTTTCTTTGACGCCTTACATCGACGCAGAAGGCGTCATTTGACGCAAAAAATTAAATTAACCTTCCAAGACGTCATAATTATTTGGACTAGAGGGCCCTTTTACACGGATTCATTGCAATTGAAAGTACTTGCGGAAGCTACATCCTGTAAAGTTGATGAACGGACACGCTTTTGGTCCAGCAACGTGGCTTTCTTACGATTTAATGCTTCTATGACCCATTAATGACATGATAGTTTAATCATCGACCCCGACGCTTTTTAGCCAAGTGCCAACGGCAGCTTTTCTACAATGGTTGGTGTATCTGTAGGAAAGGCCAGCTTCATTTGAATTCCTTGGCATTATTTGACTCAATTTTTTTTTTCATGGCTTGATGAGCATACCGACAATTTGGTTTTGGATAAAGCAATGGCTGTGTGAGATGACGGGATATTGCTGCACGTACTTAGTATTCCAACTAATGCAGATTAGTATATCTAACAAAGTGTGCATCATTTAAGAGTTTGAAAGTGGTTTCAGTTGAAATACATTAAATGCATGCCAATTTGATAAAATTCATTTTTCTGCAGTAGTAATTATACGTATGTGCAAACTTTTTTTTGAGATTGAGAGCATGGGTTTGTTTGCAAAGCTAACGAAGCACGTCATATTAACATAACTGATAACCAACAAGCGAGAGCGATATCTTTTAACCCTTTAATTCTTTACCTAACTCAATTGTAATAAAGATCTTCAAAAAAGTAGGAACAAGAATGTGTCCATAGTACACAGTCAGGGGCATTACTTAAACAAGTAACAATTAAAATTACTTATACAAGTAATGTTGAAAACGAGGCTATTTTAAATATAACTTATATAAGTAACTTTTCTGAATAATATTTTTATAGGTGTCCAATAATACACATTTTACTAACTTTAACAAATTTTCATAGTCATCTGGTTATTTTTCCCATGAAATATAAAATCTAATTCTTCTGAAACACTAATTAACTTTCTGACGCACTTATCTTTCATACCGACGCTTCTTGGTCAAAGATTGGTCTTTTGGGACTATTAAATTATCATTTTCCTCCAAAATCTTGAAGTTAGACTGATATAAATAGATAGATACTTGATAATTAATTAAGACTTGAAGTTATTTATAATTTGTAATCAAAATCAATCACATATGTTCCTAAAATAAGTATAATTCCTAATTGTTTTCAAACATGTATAAAATAACTTATTCAAGTCATATTTTTGTCATTATTTTTAAATTAACCCTTTATTTCTATACTCCTCTCAAATCGATTAAATTCTTTGTTTTATGATATAAAGTGATGTAAAAATTCATGAAAACTACATTTAGTCTATGTTTCTATTAAAAATTAAAATAACTCTGTTAAGTAATTCTATTTTTTTTTAAACAAAAATTACTTATATAAGTAACTTAAAAAAATTACTTGTTTAAGTAACGCCCCTGACTGGTACACGGAAGCCCCTCTCGCACTATCATGTTTTTAGATTTAACTTCAACTTGATAAAAAAATACCCTGTAACTTTAACCATAAACTTTATCCTGAAACTCGCACTATTCCATTTTTTGTGTTTAGTGGACCGTGAAATTGAGGTCAGCAATATAATTTGGCATTTCCGTTATAAAGATCATATCATAGGGAACATATGTAATAATTTTCAAGTTAATTGGACTTAAACTTCATCAATAACTACCTTGACCAAACATTTTAAACTGAAGCGGGACGGACGGACGAACGAACAAACCAACAAGAAAACACAATGCCCCTCTACTATCGCAGGTTGGGCATGAAATGAAAAAAAATATCAATCAAACTTGATCTGGATATTGAAAGTGTATGAATACCAAATATTTTTCTGTCCACGTCATGCATAACTATGAGTTCAAATTGAGCTATGAATTTAAAAATGTAAGTCGCATAATAATAAGATATGATTCTATCCACTACACATTGACCAAGAATTATGAATAAAACGAAATCAGACTTCTGATCAAGCAAAGATTATAGAAAACACGATCACACTCATTAAATTTAAAAATAAAAACATGTAAAAGTAGCTCTTTTCTGACAAAACGGGGCATTTGATGTCATGTTTTTTTAATCTAACCTAACAATTTGCAAAAAAGAAACTGTAACTGTATATTAATAATATTTCGACGTTTATCGAAAGCTACTCAATCAAGGGACGTATCTGTTAAGAAGTTGGCGTATCAGTAACAGTTTTTGTTTGGTCGCAGAAACATTTGTTCAAAATATTGTTCATGTTTTCAAATTTGTCCATTATTGTGTCTATAATCAATTGAATTATATACTTGTCATCAGATAAAACGATAAACAAGTTTGAACTCCAATTTATCATAATATATAATAAATAGACAAAACGTATCCTATGAAACACATCTATTTGAAAAGCAAATGCATATGAATAAAATAATCCGACAAATTGGAATGTTAGTAAATACCGTGTTTAACATAGAACACAAGAGTCAACGAGATTTTGCGGAAAATAATGAAAAAGTCGCTCCTCAACTATGAAGATGGAAATTAAGTACTCAAATATCTGCAAAGGCACTAACAAAGTGTAGCAGACAAAGTTTAAACTTTGAACTTTTAATATCGATTTTTGAATTTTCGGATGAAAAAATTATTTTATTTCGCGTATTTGTCTTAGTTATTTGTTATTTAAATATCAGACCAATTGGACACTTGATTACCTTGGTACAGTATAACCAATTTCATTATGTAAGGAAACATTTGTAACTTGTATTGTTTCTATTGTTGACTAGTATATTTTTATAAACATCATACGTTATGTATACTATGTGTCGGTATCGCGGACGTTCGGATGGTAGTTATCGTGTATATGTATTTGTATTTATACTAATTTTAATACATTATAAAAATATTTTGATACAACTTGTCCTATAAAACATGTTTAATGTTATAAATATCCTGCTTGTAAGAACTCGGTGCATAACTTTTTTTTTTAGGAAAATCTATGCACCGAGTAGCCATTGTTCCTTTCCTTTTAGGGTGAATTTTGTAGTGCTTCTACCATTTTTGAGTCATGATTGGATACTCCATATCCTTGTTTCCATTCTGTTATAGCTTTGTATTTGATGGAAGGTTAAATTTGTCAATTTCAGAATACTAATTACGTCATAGGAACATAACAACTAATATGCCTTAGTTGAAAAGTTCTGATTATACCATCTATTTCTTTTTTCGGTATTAATTTGTTCTTGAGGGGCGATGATACAAGATAAATGAGTTCTCAAATTAAAATTAAACGTGCATATGTTATATAGATATCTGTAGAATAGTCATGAGCATTTCATGTTTCTTTCTCTTTCTTTTGAAATGTCCCAGGACATAGATCAACCTTAAGTCTGTATGTTATGTATTCTTCCTTTTTATTATACCTCCATTTATTTTAAACCTTCGTTTTAATTCTTAGTACTGATTGTGTGTCACTGCGAGCAGAGTACCAATGACAGGGCTTCATTTGACAGTATGTGTCTATTTTCGTCTGTAATTTCATCCTCGGCATGTTAAAACTATTACTGGTAGTACATTAATATTTCTCTCCTTTTTTTCAAAGTTTTTAAATTGCTGTTCTTAAAATAATGGCATTTTAACCCACTCATAAATATATATTGAAAAGCAAAAATAATCATTGATGAAAGATGAAATCAGACAAACACAGGTCAGCAATTCGTGCTCTTCAGAGCCTCTTGTCATTGTATAGTCTTATTAGTGTACCACTGGTAGGGCTTTATTTGACAGTTTGTGTCTATTTACGTCTGCTATCTCACCCTCAAAATATTTAAATAATTTCTGTATTTCAAACACGTCTGGCAGAAAATTTATATTTCTCTCCTTTTTTTATGTTTTTAAATTGCACTCCTTGAAATAATGTTAATCGATAAAATGTAAATTAAAAGTTTAAATACAATGTTATATGAGAACCCGTGCATAATAATTTTTATTTAATGATTTTAACTTGATAATAACAAGCAAAACTATATTAAATGGATATTTTTCAGGTATATTTTTCTTCTTCAAACTTCCTTTAAATTCAGTGTACGTATTTGAAAGGAAGTTCATTTACATAATCTGCAGTATACCTTTCTGGTTATATAAACTACCTTCAGATGATAGTGAGTTGATGAATGTGTCGTTTAATTATCATACCGTCTATAAAATAGAAATGTCTAAAGTCAAGTTCAAAGATTTCACTCAAATTCTCATATTTAATTCATAATATTCTAATACGTATTTCTTAATAACAAAAGTATAAGAAAATAAGTTTTTTTTCTTGTAAAAAACGAAAGAAATAAAAATAGCAAATAACACTCTTTAAAACTGATACATTTTAGGCAAAATGTTTTTCATTCAAACCAAAATGTTTAAATATTTAAAAGGTGCACATTAAATATAAAAAATCTTTCAATTCACCAGCCCTTTATAAAACTAAAGCATTCGTGGTAGTCAAAGATTCAATTTTCTTCCCAACATATATATGTTTCAAACCAATTGAATTCTGATCCGTTTCTTTTTTTTTTGACAACATCATCTTGGCTATGTTTTCATACATATAAATCCTATAATCAGATTGTTGAATACTTTTGTAATTCCTAATGTGGACTGATGTGATCAGTGCAAATATGAAATTTCAAAATCTTGAAATTTTCTTGCCTTTTTATATTTTCCTGTATGACATTTGCAACTCATTTCAAGGTCATGGAATCTGATAAAATATGTTTAAATAATTGATATACCGGTTTTATAATTCGGTACGCTAAACCCGGGGTTCGTCCTCATAAGACTCATCAGTGACACTCAAAGCAAACAAGATTGGAAGTTAAATCCAAACAAAGACCACTTTGACAAACAATTTATGCATGGATATAATAAGTTGCTTGATTTATACAGAACAACAATAGTCTGTATGTTAAAACTAAAATCACAAAAATACCGAACTTCGAGAAAAATTCAAATAAAAAAGCCCTTATCAAATGACAAAATCAAAAGCGCAAACACATCAATCGAATGAATAACAACTGTCATAATAAGGACTTAGTACTTGTCTTTTCTCACGTAGAAAAATGGGGGATTACACGTTAATATAACTTATGATGCATTTAAAGAAAGAGATATAGAATGACAGAAACAAAACGTATTTGCGAAGTGATATATGTGACACAGGTAAATCAGGTTTTACCAAAATTAAAAATAGATTTTCGGATAAATTCAATATTTTGCCATACTGGATACTAACATTAGCGATAAGGTAAGTCCTTTTTATCATCATTTAGTTTATCTGGCAAACATTTGATCATTTACAATCTAGAATTTCTTTGATAATCACTTTGACACAGTTGAATTATTTTTGTTAGTTTATCGTTTTGTATTTCAATGAATGTTGTTTGCTCATGTATTATTGTTGTATTTGGCGTCCGTCGTCTGTCGTCGTCCGTCGTTTGTCGTCGTCTGTCGTCGTATACTATTTAAAAAATCTTCTCCTCTGAAACTACTCCGCCAAATACATTTAACCTTTAACTACATGTTCCTTAGGGTATCTAGTTTTTAAATTGTAACCGAAGTTGTGATCAATTGACAAACATGAACGCCATGAATAAACATAGAACATAGGAGTCAAATGCAGTTTTGGGCTTATATCTCAGAAACTAAAGCATTTAGAGCAAATCTAACATGGGGTTAACATGTTCCCAATCTATCAGTCATGAAATTTTCAGACAGACCGAAAAACCCATTGTTATGTTGTTGCCACTAATTTGGTTATTCCTATGACATTGTACAGTTTTTGGATATTACCTTTAATATTATTGAAGAAATAGATACACTGTAAACAGCATATGTGTTCAGCAAAGTAAGATCTGCAATAAAGTTTATATGACGTAAAGTTTCATTTGAGCCCTTAAGGAGTTATTGCCCTTTTAAACAAGTTTTTTTTATGATTTTAAACTTTAAAAATCTTCTCAAATAAATATAGTATAAATACTTGTAAAAAATTAAGGGGGAACATTTAAAATAGTATCTAAATCCATGAAGGTGTAATACTAAAATGCGGTTTGTTGTTATAACTGTGTGTATTGTTTCTGTAAAATAACCACGTTCATATGATCTGATCTGAATAATATTCAAAGTAGAAGGGAATGCAATCGTATATCTGACATTAGCACGTAGATAAATTAGTGACATATATAGTGTCTGCTTATGTAGGGAAACATTTTTATTGTTGATGTCTTGAGAAAGGAAACAAACCGTATACCTATTACATATTAACTGTGAATTCGTGTTAAAAGAAAATCGTCCATTGAAGAATATCAACAATTTTTCGTAGACTTTTATTTATAGCATCGATCAGTCAAAAATACTGTATAGGTTCTGAATCAGATTTTGTAGCTATACACCCTAACTTATATTTAATCTGTTCTATCTAATGTAGACTGGTGTTGTCTGATTTTAAGAAAAATAAATAAAAACGGGGTCATATTCAGATTACGTCTGTAAATATAAACAATGTAATTTTCCCATAGGAACTCAGTTTACTGATAAAACTGCCACTTTTACTATGAAGTTTTTTCAATTAAAGCGTTTCTGACGCAATAAATAGTTGACACTTTTATTACAAAATTCTATCCTGAACATAGTGTAAGTGTTTTCTATAATTTCTTTTGCAGGTAGACAGTGGTATTTGACACCATATTTGTTTATTTATAAATTAGTGATTAAAGAAAACCGTGATGCACATTAGTCCTTCAATCATTTAATGAATAGATCAAATGTTGAATTAAGTCCTTTTGGTCAGTTTGCAGATTGAAACTAGACTGTTTAAGTATATTCTTTGTATTCTGCGGAATGTGTTATTTTGTGATCTTTGTGGAATTGAGATATAAAAGAAGAAAACAACTGAAAATCACAATATATCTGTAAAAAGTGTCATTTCTACAAGCGTTTGTGATAATAAAATAGAATGATTAACAGTAAAAGATTTAGACAAAAATCATTACTAAAATGGAAAGTCAATTTACTTGCTTATTTTTCGAGTAAACTCAACCAAAAACTAAAAACATTGACACATTCCCCATTTCAATTCTCAAATCTAGTTAAATTAATTTGTATGGAGACAAATGTGTGTATACTATAAGAAAAATAATAATTATATACAGAATACGAAGTATTTAGGAAAATTATTTGACATATAATAAAAATCTTGTCTATTGTTATTATCAATTTAACTGTTAACATACTACCTAGTTTTGTTTTAAATACTGTAGATTCAATTTCCTATTTTAGAAGCGTGTTCTATTAGATGTGAACTAGTAAATAAATATCATATTAAATTTTAAGGTAAATAGCAACTTTTTAATTGATCCAATTTGTTTAAAATAGAGATGTTTGTATCAATAAACATCATTCATGTTTGTTTTCATGTGCTAAAGAATTTTTATGAATAGGTTTATAATCAATGGGCTAATACAATGCGATACATAATAACTTCAAAACATAATAATAATAACACCATGTTAATAGGTAACACCCTATCACGAGGAGTACTGTACCAAAAATTGCATCCATGCTTGAATTCATATCCTTGAAAATCGATTACTGATATTTTCTCTTATTTTTTTCCAATATTTAGAACAATTTGACATAAGGCTTACTATCAATTTTTGAGAAACATTGATGAATTTAACCTATTTAATGTGCTCATTTTTAAAAGATGAAAATTTGTGGACGTCGCATGGATACGTTCGGTATGTTTTTTTCAGTGATTACAGCTGATATTCGTGTATCAGGTGCAATTTGGGTACTATAACGTTAAATACTAGCGAGTGATTTTTATGATAGCATTGTTTGAACACGCTTTATTTCATTTTGTATTCAGCATCCATATTCAGAAAATTGATACCACAATTACGTATTTGCGCTATTAAGTAAAAATATAAATCTCAGTTTTATGTAATAAAAACTCCATTTCGTATAAAAATCGAAGTTATCAATTTAACAATATGAATAAAGATCTCGAATCAGTTAATGAAGAACTCGTACAAATGATTCAATTTTTTGATTCGTTAAAAATAGCAGTTTTATCTAATTTAGATCATAATACATAAAAATCTTGGTCAAACAGTCGGCTTTGTTACCATGGTTTGTTTCGATAGTTTAGTAGTGACTAATATTCTTAATGATTCAATAGATATGTCAGTTCAAACTTGTAGTCAAGTATATATTAAGACTGATCCTCAAATTCAATAAACCTAAATGAAGTCATCTTCACTCTGAAAGAACTTTCTAGCGATTATTTTACAGTTTAAGGTATTCAGAATAGTCGTATGGACTGTTATTTCCAATTCCCGATTATTGATTGATTAATTATTTGTGTGTTATTGGTAGTTAAAAATTATCTTTAGAAGTGTTATAAAAAGTCATTTACAAACCTTTTATGAAAATAATCAGAGTGCAGATGTGTGATTATATTGTTTTTATAAATGATGGTATGATTTTTAAAACTTGTTATAACAAAGTCTAAAGTCTAATGTGTTTTTACGCGTCCTTCATACCTCGTACCTATATCGCGGCGCTAGCGTTTTTGGAAGAAGCTTGAGTGCCCAAAACTACCAACGTCCTTTGGTAAATTTTGAACTAAACATCGTCTAATGTGTATTATATAAAATAGAAACAAAAATGTAACTCGTTTTTTAATTTACAATTTATAATGAACATATAAAAAAGAAGATATTGATTATGATTGCCAATGAGACAACACACGGTTTTTGTAACCTTAATAATAAAAGAAAACATTTTGGAGATACCACCGTTGTCAACTATATTTTAACCGCTAATTCTTGGAGCCTAAAATCTATTTTTTTTAATTATAAATTGCATAAAAATACATTTTTAACTGATCGACCTCAAATCACTATTACTGATATTAATGTTAATTTTGATAGCAATGTCTGTATTAGACTTTGTTATAACAAGTTTTAAAAATCATACCATCATTTATAAAAACAACACAATCACTTTTCTGCACTCTGATTATTTTCATAAAAGGTTTGTAAATGACTTTTTATAACACTTTTGAAGATAATTTATAACTACCAATAACACACAAATAATGATAGGATTATCATGTCCAAAGGTGAACTATCATTTAACAAATCATATAAAGTGTCCGCAAATTGTAATTTAAGATATTTCTACAGTACAATTGCGTTCCGTAACATTTTTATCACTTGAAAAGGATTCCCGCCTTCGTGATCTAATAGCCAAATTCGTCAAGGTCATAAATGCACCAAATAACTTTAATTAAATGTTTGTATCTGACTTTACCGGGATGAAAGGGTTGTTTTCGAGTCAAATACACAGTAGTAAAACCAATTTGAACTATTATTCAATTGAACACAAAACGTTTTTCCATCTTAAATTTCCACTTAATTACCAGATAGTAATTTGAAAGAAAAGATATTTTATTTTTAGCCACTATTATTGATAGGTATTGTTGCTATGCACAAATACGTATAACTAACATAGTATAATTCGGAGTTTAGTATGACGTCCATTATCACTGATTAACTTTTCTGTAAGTGTGGGGTAGGGTGTCCGACCCCAACTGTGGACCTACTTAAAAACAGAACTAAGCCGAAAACACCCTTGATTTTTTATCAAGTAGACCTCAGCTACCCAACTTCCCTTTGCACCTAGTGCAGACACAAGTTTTGCCGTACAACATTATTAATAAACTTTTTATTGAGGGTTGGGTAGGGTGTCCGACCCAAACTTTAGACCTAGTTAAAAAAAAAAAATAAGCCGAACAACACCCTGGATTTTTTTATCAAGTACACATCAGCAACCCATCTTCCCTTTGGACCTAGTGCAGACAAAAGTATTGCCGTAGAACATTTTTTTTATTAGCTTTTCTATAAGGGTGGAATAGGATGTCCGACCTCAACTTTGGACCTACATAAAAAAAATAACCCCAACAACACCCTGTATTTGTTCTCAAGTAAAATTCAGCTACCCAGCTTCCCTTTGCACCAAGTGCAGACACAAGTTTTGCCGTAGAACATTTTTAATAAACTTTTCAGTAAAGATTTGGTAGGGTGTGCGACCCCAACTTTGGGCTCAGTTAAAAAAAAAAAAACCGAACCACACCCTCGATTTTTTATCAAGTAGACATCAGCTACTAAGCTTCCCTTTTCCCTAATTCGGACGAAAGGATTGCCGTAGAACATTTTTTATTAACTTTTCTGTAGGGGTGGGGTAGTCTGTCCGACCTCAACTGTGGACCTACTTAAAAACAAAACTAAGCCGAAAAACACCCTGGATTATTTATCAAGTAGACATCAGCAACCCAGCTTCCCTTTGCACCTAGTGCGGACAAAAGTATTGACTTAGAACATTCTTTTATTAACTTGTCTGTAATGGTGGGTAGGGTGTCCGACCCGAACTTTGGACCTACTGTAAAAGAAAAAAACTAAGCCGAACAACACCCTAGATTTTCTATCATGTTGACCTCAGCTACCCAGCTCCATTTCCACCTAGTGCGGACAAAAGTTTTGCCGTAGAACATTTTTTTTTATTAACTCTTCTTAAAGGGTGGGGTATGGTGTCTGACCCAAGCTGTGGACCTACTTGAAAACAAAGCTAAGCCGAAAAACACCCTTGATTTTTTCTCAAGCAGACCCCAGCTACCCAGCTTCCCTTTGCACCTAGTGCAGACATAAGTTTTGCCGTACAACATTATTAATAAACTAACTTTTTAGTGAGGGTTGGGTAAGGTGTCCGACCCCAACTTTGGACCTACATCAACAATATTAAGCCGAACAACACCCTGGATTTTTTACCAAGTAGACATCAGCAACCTAGCGTCCCTTAGCGCCTAGTGCGGACAAAAGTAATGCCGTAGAACATTTTTTTTATTAACTTTTCTGTAAGGGTGGGATAGGATGTCCGACCTCAACTTTGGACCTACATAAACAAAACTAACCCGAACAACACCCTGGATTTGTCCTCAAGTAGACCTCAGCAACCCAGCTTCCCTTTGAGCCTAGTGCAGACAAAAGTATTGGGTAGAACATTTTTTTATTAACCTATCTGTAAGGGTGTGATAAGATGTCTGACCACAAATTTGGACCTACTTAAAAAATAAACTAAGCCGAACAAAACTGGATTTTTAATCAGATAGACACCAGCTACCCAGCTTCCCTTTGCACATATTGCAGACAAAAGTTTTGCCGTAGAACATTTTTTTTATTAACTTTTCTGTAAGGGTGGGATAGGGTGTCCGATCCCAACTGTGGACCTACTCAAGAAAAAAACTAAGCCGAAGAACACATTAGGTTTTTTCTCATGTTGACTTCAGCTTCGCAGCTCCATTTCCACCTAGTGCGGACAAAAGTTTTGCCGTACAACATATTTTTATTAACTTTTCTTAAAGGGTGGGGTAGGGTGTCCGACCTCAACTTTGGAACTATATAAAAAAACTAACCCGAAGAACACTCTGGATTTGTTCTCAAATAGGCCTCAGCTACCCAGCTTCCCTTTGCACCAATTGCAGACACAAGTTTTGCCGTAGAACATCTTTAATAAACTTTTCAGTAAAGGTTTGGTAGGGTGTCCGACCCCAACTTTGGGCTTAGTTAAAAAAAAATGAAGCCGAACAACACCCTAGATTTTTTATCAAGTAGACATCAGCTACTAAGCTTCCCTTTTCACCTAATGCAGACGAAAGGATTGCCGTAGAACATTTTTTATTAACTTTTCTGTAGGGGTGGGGTAGTCTGTCCGACCTCAACTGTGGACCGACTTAAAAACAAAACTAAGCCGAAAAACACCCTGGATTTTTTATCAAGTAGACATCAGCAACCCAGCTTCCCTTTGCACCTAGTGCGGACAAAAGTATTGACTTAGAACATTCTTTTATTAACTTGTCTGTAAGGGTGGGTAGGGTGTCCGACCCGAACTTTGGACCTACTGTAAAAGAAAAAAACAAAGCCGAACAACACCCTAGATTTTCTATCATGTTGACCTCAGCTACCCAGCTCCATTTCCACCTAGTGCGGACAAAAGTTTTGCCATAGAACATTTTTTTTATTAACTTTTCTTAAAGGGTGGGGTATGGTGTCCGACCCAAGCTGTTGGCCTACTTAAATACAAAGCTAAGCCGAAAAACACCCTTGATTTTTTCTCAAGCAGACCCCAGCTACCCAGCTTCCCTTTGCACCTAGTGCAGACACAAGTTTTGCCGTACAACATTATTAATAAACTAACTTTTTAGTGAGGGTTGGGTAGGGTGTCCGACCCCAACTTTGGACCTACATCAACAAAATTAAGCCGAACAACACCCTGGATTTTTTATCAAGTAGACATCAGCAACCTAGCGTCCCTTTGCGCCTAGTGCGGACAAAAGTTAACCCGTAGAACATTTTTTTATTAACTTTTCTGTAAGGGTGGGATAGGATGTCCGACCTCAACTTTGGACCTACATAAACAAAACTAACCAGAACAACACCCTGGATTTGTCCTCAAGTAGACCTCAGCTACCTAGCTTCCATTTGCGCCTAGTGCAGACAAAAGTATTGGGTAGAACATTTTTTTATTAACCTATCTGTAAGGGTGTGATAGGATGTCTGACCACAAATTTGGACCTACTTAAAAAATAAACTAAGCCGAACAAAACTGGATTTTTTATCAGATAGACATCAGCTACCCAGCTTCCCTTTGCACATATTGCAGACAAAAGTTTTGCCGTAGAAATTTTTTTTTATTAACTTTTCTGTAAGGGTGAGATAGGATGTCCGACCCGAACATTGGACCTACTGTAAAAGAAAAAAAAACTAAGCCGAACAACACCCTAGATTTTCTATCATGTTGACCTCAGCTACCCAGCTCCATTTCCACCTAGTGCGGACAAAAGTTTTGCCATAGAACATTTTTTTTTATTAACTTTTCTTAAAGGGTGGGGTATGGTGCCCGACCCAAGCTGTGGGCCTACTAACATACAAAGCTAAGCCGAAAAACACCCTTGATTTTTTCTCAAGCAGACCCCAGCTACCCAGCTTCCCTTTGCACCTAGTGCAGACACAAGTTTTGCCGTACAACATTATTAATAAACTAACTTTTTAGTGAGGGTTGGGTAAGGTGTCCGACCCCAACTTTGGACCTACATCAACAAAATTAAGCCGAACAACACCCTGGATTTTTTATCAAGTAGACATCAGCAACCTAGCGTCCCTTTGCGCCTAGTGCGGACAAAAGTAAAGCCGTAGAACATTTTTTTTATTAACTTTTCTGTAAGGGTGGGATAGGATGTCCGACCTCAACTTTGGACCTACATCAACAAAACTAACCCGAACAACACCCTGGATTTGTCCTCAAGTAGACCTCAGCTACCCAGCTTCCCTTCGCGCCTAGTGCAGACAAAAGTATTAGGTAGAACATTTTTTTATTAACCTATCTGTAAGGGTGTGATAGGATGTCTGACCACAAATTTGGACCTACTTAAAAAATAAACTAAGCCGAACAAAACTGGATTTTTTATCAGATAGACATCAGCTACCAAGCTTCCCTTTGCACATATTGCAGACAAAAGTTTTGCCGTAGAACAGTTTTTATATTAACTTTTCTGTAAGGGTGGGATAGGATGTCCGACCCCAACTGTGGACCTACTCAAGAAAACAACTAAGCCGAAGAACACATTAGGTTTTCTCTTATGTTGACTTCAGCTACGCAGCTCCATTTCCACCTAGTGCGGACAAAAGTTTTGCCGTACAACATATTTTTATTAACTTTTCTTAAAGGGTGGGGTAGGGTGTCCGACCCAAGCTGTGGGCCTACTTAAATACAAAGCTAAGCCGAAAAACACCCTTGATTTTTTCTCAAGCAGACCCCAGCTACCCAGCTTCCCTTTGCACCTAGTGCAGACACAAGTTTTGCCGTACAACATTATTAATAAACTAACTTTTTAGTGAGGGTTGGGTAGGGTGTCCGACCCCAACTTTGGACCTACATCAACAAAATTAAGCCGAACAACACCCTGGATTTTTTATCAAGTAGACATCAGCAACCTAGCGTCCCTTTGCGCCTAGTGCGGACAAAAGTAAAGCCGTAGAACATTTTTTTATTAACTTTTCTGTAAGGGTGGGATAGGATGTCCGACCTCAACTTTGGATCTACATAAACAAAACTAACCCGAACAACACCCTGGATTTGTCCTCAAGTAGACCTCAGCTACCCAGCTTCCATTTGCGCCTAGTGCAGACAAAAGTATTGGGTAGAACATGTTTGTATTAACCTATCTGTAAGGGTGTGATAGGATGTCTGACCACAAATTTGGACCTACTTAAAAAATAAACTAAGCCGAACAAAACTGGATTTTTTATCAGATAGACATCAGCTACCAAGCTTCCCTTTGCACATATTGCAGACAAAAGTTTTGCCGTAGAACAGTTTTTATATTAACTTTTCTGTAAGGGTGGGATAGGATGTCCGACCCCAACTGTGGACCTACTCAAGAAAAAAACTAAGCCGAAGAACACATTAGGTTTTCTCTTATGTTGACTTCAGCTACGCAGCTCCATTTCCACCTAGTGCGGACAAAAGTTTTGCCGTACAACATATTTTTATTAACTTTTCTTAAAGGGAGGGGTAGGGTGTCCGACCTCAACTTTGGAACTACATAAAAAAAAAACTAACCCGAAGAACACTCTGCATTTGTTCTCAAATAGGCCTCAGTTACCCAGCTTCCCTTTGCACCAATTGCAGACACAAGTTTTGACGTAGAACATCTTTAATAAACTTTTCAGTAAAGGTTTGGTAGGGTGTCCGACCCCAACTTTAGGCCTAGTTTAAAAAAAATTTAAGCCGAACAACACCCTGTATTTTTTATCAAGTAGACATCAGCAACCCAGCTTCCCGTTGCACCTATTGTGGACAAAAGTATTGACGTAGAACATTTTTTTATTAACTTTTCTGTAAGGGTGGGTATGGTGTCCGACCCGAACTTTGGACCTACTTCAAATGAAAAAAACTAAGCCTAACAACACCCTAGATTTTTTATCAAGTAGACATCACCTACCCAGCTTCCCTCTGCACCTAGTCCGGACAAAAGTATTAGGGAGAACATTTTTTTATTAGCCTGTAACGGTGGGATAGGATGTCCGATCCCAATTTTGGACCTACTTAAAAAATATACTAAGCCGAACGTAACTCTGGATATTTTATCAAGTAGACATCAGCTACCCAGCTTCCTTTTGCACCTATTGCAGACAAAATTTTTGCCGTAGAACATTTTTTATTAACTTTCCTGTAGGGGTGGGATAGGATATCCGACCCCAACTTTGGACCTACTCAAGAAAAAAACTAAGCCGAAGAACACCCTAGATTTTTTGTCATGTTGACTTCAGATACGCAGCTCCATTTCCAGCTAGTGCGGACAAAGGTTTTGCCGTACAACATATTTTTATTAACTTTTCTCTAAGGGTGGGTTTGTGTCCGATCCCAACTGTGGACCTACTTTAAAAAAAACCTAAGCCGAAGAACATCCTTGATTTTTTATCAAGTAGATCTCAGTTACCCAGCCTCTCTTTGCACCTAGTGCAGACTAAAGTATTGCCGTAGAACATTTTTTTTTATTAACTTTTGTGTAAGGTTGGGGTAGGGTGTCCGACCCCAAATGTGGACATACTTAAAAACAAAACATAGCCGAAAAACACCCTGGATTTTTCTATCAAGTAGACATCAGCTACCCAGCTTCCCTTTGCACCTAGTGCAGACAAAAGTATTGCCGTAGAACAATGTGTATTAACTGTTCTGTAAGGGTGGGATAAGGTGTCCGACACCAACTTGGGACCTAGTTAATAAAAAAAAACAAAACTAAGCCGAACAAAACCCTGGATTTTTTCTCAAGTATACCTCAGCTACTTAGCTTCCCTTTGCACCTAGTACAGACAAAAGTATTGCCGTAGAACATTTTTAATTAATTTTTATCTAAGGTTGGGTTAGGGTGTCCGACCCCTACTGTGGACCAACTTAAAAACAAAACTAAGCCGAACAACACCCTTGTTTTTTTCTCAAGTAGACCTCAGCTGCCCAGCTTCCCTTTGCACCTATATAGCTAGTGCAGACGAAAGTATTGCCGTAGAACATTTTTAATTAAGTTTTCTGTAAGGGTGGGATAGGATGTCCGACCCCAACTTTGGACCTAGTTAAAAAAAATAATTAAGCCGAACAACACCCTGGACTTTTTATTAAGTAGACATCAGCTACCCAGCTTCCCTTTGCACCTGGTGCGGACAAAAGGTTTGCCGTAGAACATGTTTATTAAAATTGTTAGTTAGGGTTAGGTAGGTATGCGACCCCAACTTTGGACCTAGTTAAAAAAAAAAAATTAAGCCGAACAACACCCTGAATTTTTTATCAAGTAGACATCAGCCACTAAGCTTCCCTTTTCGCCTAGTGCGGACGAAAGTATTGCTGTAGAACATTTTTTGTTAACCTTTCTGTAAGGGAGGGATAGGGTGTCCGACCCTTACAGTGGACCTACTTTCAAAGAAAAAAAAACTAAGCCGAATTTCGAACAACACACTACATTTTACTCATGTTGACCTCAGCTACGCAGCACCATTTCCACCTAGTGCGGACAAAGGTTTTGCCGTACAACATATGTTTATTAACTTTTCTTAAAGGGTATGGTAGGGTGACGACCCCAACTTTTGACCTACTTTAAAAAAAAATAAGGCTAAGAACAATCTGCATTTTTTCTCAAGTAGATCTCAGCTATTCAGCTTCTCTTTGCACCTAGTGCAGACTTAAGTATTGTCGTAGAACATTTTTTTTATTAACTTAACTGTAAGGTTTGGGAAGGGTGTCCGACGTCATTTTTGGACATACTTAAAAACAAAACTTATCTTCCCTTTTGCAACTAGTGCAGACAAAAGTATTGCCGTAGAACATTTTTAATTAACTTTTCTGTAAGAGTGGGTTATGGTCGCCGACCCTAACTCTGGACCTACTTAAAAACAAAACTAAGCCGAACAACACCCTTGATTTTTTCTCAAGTAGACCTCAGCTGCCCAGCTTGCCTTTGCACCTATATAGCTAGTGCAGACAAAAGTATTGCCGTAGAACATGTTTTATTAACTTTTCTGTAAGGGTGGGATAGGGTGTCCGACCCAAACTTTGGACCTAGTTAATAAAAAAAGAAATTAAGCAAAACAACACCCTGGATTTTTTTCTCAAGTAGACCTCAGCTAGTTAGCTTCCCTTTGCAACTAGTGCAGACAAAAGTTGTTTTTTAATTTTTTTTCTTCGCTGTTTTTTTGTTTCGCAAGATGACGCTTAGATAAATGAAATATGATATCGAACAGTATATGCGCTTTTGAAACTGACCCTGCTAAACCATATACGAGTTATCTCCTCGAACACTATTTTTCTTGTTATCGCTTAATCTTCTCAACCGTATAAGAAACCGACAAATTTATTTTACCAAATTGCTCGTTATATCCTCAGGATGATGTGATTAATTCTGACCGAAGCTATCCGGAGACTTCATAAGAGAGTTATTTCCCCTTTTATATTTGATATAAGTGAAATGCATTTTTAACTGGAAAGCCATAAGTGGTAGAGGCCTAGGGACTTTTGATTTGAGGTCCTTGGTCCTAAAAAATGAAAATTAGGTCAAGGTCAAAGGTCAAAGGTCAAAGTCATGATTAAAATTTTGAGTTTGGCTTGTTATCTCTTTTTTTCAGAAATCATATAAGATATCAACAAAATATTTTCACACAATTGTGAGTTACGACATGTCGTAACAAATAAATTTTAGTCGAAAGGGTACGTAGACATTTGACGCGAGTTTTCCCCCTTTTTGTATCTTATATCATACGTATGGTAATATTACTCATTAACAATATAAAGTAGAGGACTAGAGTCTTTTGATTTGAGGTTCTTGGTTGATGACCTTGAAATTGAGCTCAAGGTCATATGCTAATTAAACATTCTAGATTTCGACCTTTGCTTTTACCTCATATGTACACATGATAAAGCCATGGGACTTTTTGCATTTAGTTGTAAGCAATGTGACCTTAAAAAACACAACCGGAAGTAACCTTTTGTGAACAGGAAGTAGCTATTTTTTGTACTAAATCAATGTAAAAGTATATAAAACCATATATTTTTGAAATCAGTGTCAAGTAAACTATCAAACAATACCGGAAGTAAACTTTTTAAACCGGAAATAAAAGATTATCTTCCTTTTCTCTATATTTTTTTTAAAGAAACCATATATTTTTGGAATAAGCGTTCAATAAGCTTTCATTTGACTCTAAAATTGACATTTTAAACCAAATTTTAATATTTTCAAATAAAAAAAAGGTCTTAGCTGGTGGAAAGACCATCATTGGTTCTCTGAACAATTGGTTTTTAATTATTATTAGGTCTTTCCACTTTTCTGTGGAAAGACCTATTGTTTTTCTTCTGATTATTTTTTTTTTTTTTCTTCCGCCTAATTTTGTTCTTGCGATAAACATTTGTTTCGCAATACGTCGCTTAGATATTTGGTATATGATATCGAACAGTTTATGCGCTTTTGAAATTTACCCTGCGTAAACGAATACTTTTTTTTGTAGGAGTTATCTCCCCAAACACTGTTTTCCTTGTTAGCGCATCTCCTTCGCAACCGTAAAATATTATGACAAATTTATTTTACAAAATTGCTCGTTATATCCTTCGCATGATTTGTCCTATTTTGACCGAAGTGATATGAACGCTCCATATGAGAGTTATTTCCCCTTATGCATTTGATATAAGTGATATGCATTTCTATCTTGTAAACCATAAGTGCTAAAGACCAAGGATCTTTTGATTTGAGGTCCTTGGTCCAAAAAAATAAAAATTAGGTCAAGGTCAAAGGTCATGGTCATATTCCAATTTTTGAATTTGGCTTATTTCCACTAATTTCCAGAAACTGTATAAGATATCGACAAATTATTTTTTCTAAATTGTTAGTTGCGACATGTCGTAACACGTAAATTTTTATTGCAAGGGTACGTTGAACGTAAAAGTGAGTTTTCTCCCCTCTTGTATTTAAAAATATGTGTATGGTGATATAACTGATTAACCAAATATAATTAAGTCCTATGGTCTTTTGATTTGAGGTCCTTGGTTTATGACCTTGAAATTGATCTCAAGGTCATAGATTAATTTGACGTTCTAGTTTTTGACCTTTGCTTTCAGCTCATATTTATACATGATATATCCATGAGACTTTTGGCGAAAGGTATCAAACCATTTAACCTTGAAAAAAAACAACCGGAAGTGACCTTGTGTAAACCGGAAGTAGCTATTTTTGTACTTTATTAATAAAAAAGTATATAGAACCAGATCTTTTTGGAATCAGTGTCAATTAAATATTCAAATATTATCGGAAGTAACATTTTTCAAACCGAAAGTAACAAATTATCTCCCTTATTTAAAAAATATTGTATAGAAACCATATATTTCTGGAATCAGCGTACAATAACCTATCAGTTGACGATTGAAATGACATTTTAAACTTAATTTTACAACTTTCATATTACAATACATTGTTTTCAGTGGAAAGACCTTCAATTGTTCTCTGAACAATTGGTTTTTAATTATTATTATTATTTTTTTCTTCCGCCAAAATTTTTTCCTCCGCTGTTTTTTTGTTTCGCAAGATGTTGCTTAGATAAATATAATATGATATCGAACAGATTATGCGCTTTTGAAACTGACACCGCGAAACCTAATTATTTCCCATATAAGAGTTATCTCCCCGAACACTGTTTTTCTTGTTATAGATTAATTTTCACAACCGTATAAGAAACCGACAAATGTATTTTTCCAAATTGTTCCTTGTAGCCTCAGGATGTGCTGTTTTATTTAGACCGAAGCCGTATAGAGATTCCATATGAGAGTTATTTCCCCTTTTGTATTTGAAATTTTGAAATGTATTTTAAACTGGAAAACAATAAGTGACCTAGGGTCTTTTGATTTGAGATCCTTGGTCCAAAAAAATGAAAATAAGGTCAAGGTCAAAGGTCAAGGTCGTATTTTAGATTTTTTTATTTGTCTTTGATTTCCCTATAACTTTGGAATGGTTATGCATACAGAAAATGTAAGTAGTGAAAAATGCTTGGTACTTCAAGGGGCAACATTTTTATGTTATATGTATTGGTTTTACCATTATGTAAGGGACATAACCCCCATTCATAGTTTATAAAAAGCCATTATTAGGCAAAACTCTTAAATCAAAAGGTCCTTGACCCATAGGGTCTTTTGTAATGACATTGTGGAGCAATGATCTTGACGAATGTCGAAATGTGAAAGGTCAAGGTCATGTACTAAGAGGCAAATTATGTGATTTTGGCATTATTTAAAGAGTTTTATGTGTGTTTGAATGCCAATCAACCAACCAACCAACCAATCAATCAATCAATCAATCAATGAAATCAATCAATCAATCAATCAATCAATCAGTGCATGTATGTTTCCGTCTCAAGTGTTTAATATGGGGTCCAAGATCTCATTATTTCTTTTCCGCTTTTAAAGACGTGTTTAACAAACCAACGTGTTTAATCAACCAATCAACGTGTTTATCCAACCAACCAATCAATCAATCAACCAATCAATCAATCAGTGCATGTTTCCGTCTCATGTGTTTAATATGGGGTCCAAGATCTCATTTGTGTCTTTCTCGCTTGTTTCCAGAAACCCTATCTAACGTGTTTTACCAACCAACCAACCATCGTGTTTAATCAACCAATCAACATGTTTAACCAACCAATCAATCAGTCAGTGAATGTTTCCGTCTCATGTGTTTGATATGGAGTTCAATATCTCATTTGTTTCTTTCTCGTTTGTTTCAAGAAACCCTATCCAACGTGTTTAACAAACCAACCAACGTGTTTAATCAACCAATCATTGTGTTTAACCAACCAATCAATCAATCAATCAATCAGTGCATGTTTCCGTCTCATGTGTTTAATATGGAGTCCAAGATCTCATTCATTTCTTTTCCACTTGTTTCAAGAAACCTATCCAACGTGGTTAGCGAACCAACATGTTTAATCAACCAATCAACGTGTTGAACCAACCAATCAATCAATCAGTGCATGTTTCCGTCTCATGTGTTTAATATGGGGTCCAATATCTCATTTGTTTCTTTTTCGCTTGTCTTAAGAAACCCTATCCAACGTGTTTAACCAACCAACCAACGTGTTTAATCAACCAATTAACATGTTTAACCAACCAACCAACCAACCAACGAATCATACATGTGTTTAATATGGAGTCCAAAATCTCATTTGTTTCTTTCTCGCTTGTTTCAAGAAACCTATCCAACGTGTTTAACCAATCAACCAACGTGTTTGATCAACCAATCAACGTGTTTAACCAACCAATAAATCAATCAATCAATCAGTGCATGTTTGCGTCTCATGTGTTTAATACGGGGTCCAAGGTCTCATTTTGTTTTTTTTCGCCTGTTTCAAGGGACCCTATCCCACGTGTTTAATTGATCAACCAACTAACCAACCAACCAACCAACCAACCAACGAACCAATCAATCAATCAATCAATCAATACGTATGACAGTTTATTTATTACAGCACATTTAAAATAACATGGAAGGAAAAAACTCTCAATTGTTCAAGAAGAATTGAATTTGAATATTGTTCTTACATCTCTTCTGAAAAAAAAAATCCACATGCACTCTGAAACAACAAGCCCAATCAACCCCTAAATTTGCAGTCAGCAGGGCATACCTGTACTTAAAGTTCATAAAACAACGTGGTGCAGATATCTCTCAAGACTTTTTTTAGAGAAAAGAAATGGCAATGTCGTACAAATCGCTTGCTAGGTCCGTAAATCTCAGTGAAATCCTACAATAAAATGTCCGCTCCTAGATTGAAATACTATTCTGTGTTACAAACAGGTGCTGAAAAATGTACATTATCAGAACACAATCTTTAAATGTGTTTTAAAGTTACACCGATTCAATTAAATCCAAAGCATGCACTGCTGGTGAACTGTGATCAAAATGTAAATTTCCTACAATGACAAAAGAAATTACATTGTGTACATTCCGTCTCTATACATCTTGTCTGTTCAACATCCCCACCTAAAAAGAAATAAAAAGTTTTCGTTATTATAAACCCGCGTCACGTGATGTCTCCTCAATCTGGCGCGCGCGCTGGACCTGAAATAAAATAAAAACTTTCCAAACTAAACATGAAATTTCCCCGGAATAATACAGACCCCTTACAGAAACAAACAAACAAACAAACAAACAAACAAACACACACACACATAACAAACAATCATGTTTCAAGGGGGGGAAAGACCGTTTATCATTGCCTTTTAAAAGCAATTGATTTATATTTCAGATTGAATTTGTTTGCACTTGAGGTACAGTTGATGTGCAACTTAAGTAGACAAAGCCTTTCGAATGATTGTAATAAACACTAATTTCCCTTTGCTTTTAGTTTATGAGAACGTAGTTAGTGTGACCCTGAAGTGCAATTGATTTGTAGTCGACTAGAAAAAGACTGTCAAACTGTTGTTATTGGGAAAAGACATTCCTTTTTCATAATGTTCAAATGTATGAAGATTGAATTGGTCTGAACTTAAAGTACAAATGATGTATACATCAAGTAGACAAGGCTTGTCGAAAGTTTTGATGGCAATATACATTAATAAACATTATATTTCAATGCATGTAGATTAAATTAGTCTATACTTGAGGTATAGTTGATGTGTACCTAAAATATACATATCCTAGATATTGACTGTGGTCACCTCTAGTATGATATTCTGATCACTTTACTTTTTTATATGATTTGTTTGCCTCTGACTTTGATTCCATTTGTTCTCTATAGACATATATTGACTTTCTGTTAACCTCTGCTCACTATAATAACACATATGTTGACCTTGGGTACGTACCAAGGCTCACCTACCATGTAACCATAAATTGTTTATTTTGTTACCTCTTTTCAACTTACAAGGATATTACACATCTATTTAACTTTAGTTATATCTGGTCACTTGTACATATATCGACTATGTTTACCTATTGACGCCTAACAAGGACGTGTTGGTCACATTCTACAGATATTCAATATGGTTACCTCTTGTCACCTTACATATATACTTTCTTGGGTAACCTGTGGTCACATTGCACATCTATTGACTGCATTACAATGATATTCTGGTCACATTAAACAGATATTCAATTGGTTACCTCTGGTAACCATACAAATATATTGATGTTAGTTACTCCTCGTCATCTTACACATATATTCATTTTGGTTACCTTTGTCACCTTGCATTGATATTGACTATGCCCACTGGTCATCTTACAATGATGTTTTAGTCATTGTTAGACGTGATAACTAGTGTAACCTCTGGTCACCTTACTTTCCGATGTTAACTTAAGTTACCCAAATATCATCTATCACAGATATTGATTTCTTTAATTCAGATCACCATACACAGATATAGACTATGGTTACCTCTAGTCACTATATAATGATGTTCTGTTCACTTAACACTTTTATCCTATTTGGTTACCTCTGGTCTCTTTACACTGATAATGAATTTATTACATCTACTTGATTGACACAAATATTTAATTTGGGTAGTTCTCGTCACCTAGCACATATTTGGTTCTCTTTGTTGGCTTTATACAAATGTTTACTTTGGTTCTTATTGTTCTCTTAACAAATATTGACTTTGGTTACCACTGTTAACAATAATTACACATATGTTGACTTTGGATACCGATGCTCACCTAACATAAATTGTGTATTTTGTTACTTCATGCTAGGAAATACAAGCACGGGAATGTGTTCCCTTACACAGAAATTGATTTTTGATACCTCTAAATACCTTACATTGATGTTTTGGTCACTAGACCCTTATATTTAATTTAGTAACCTCTGATCAACTTGCAAGGATATTGACTATGTGTACCTCTGGTCAACTTACAACGATGCTCTGGTCACGTTACACAATAAATCAATTTGGCAACCTCTGGTATCCTTACACATGTAGTGACGTTGGATACCTCTTGTCATCTTACACAGATAATTACTTTGGTTACCTCTTGTCATTTGGTTAATAGGAACCAATTCCCTCTCCTATCACTATGATGATCTTCTGATCATGGAACTTCTATGTTTTGATCAAGCAATAAGTTGCTGTCAAAGTGTTCAGACCAGAGAGATTCAGAATAAATGACATAACATTAAAATAACTAATGATTATCAAATGCAATGCTTAAACTATGCTTACATGCATAGTTTACACATGCATTATATATACATGTATAATATTGTTAACAAATATCATGATGAAATGTAATGTGTAATTTAATTAATTACTTTAGTAAAGTAATTGTAATTTAATTAATTACATTTCCAAAACTGTGTAATGTGTAATTAGTGTAATGGATCATTTTTGCAATGTAATATGTAATTTAATTAATTACATTCAAATGTAATTGACCCCAAGTCTGTAATAAACCATCATCATTACATATACCCCATTGACTTGCAACTACTGAAAAACGAAATATTACATCACTTCCGAATAATACAAGCATTTTTTTTGGAGATACCACCGTTGTCAACTATATTTTAACCGCTAATTCTTTGAGCCTAAAATCCATTTATTTTAAAATTGCATAAAAATACATTTTAAACTGATCGACCTCTAATCACTATTACTGATATCAATGTTAATTTTGATAGCAATGTCTATGTAAGACTTTGTTATAACAAGTTTGTAAAATTCATACCATCATTTATAAAAACAACACATCACTTTTCTGCACTCTAATTATTTTTATAAAAGGTTTATAAATGACTTTTTATGATACTTCTGAAGATAATTTAGAACTACAAATAACACACAAATAATGATAGGATTATCCTTTTCAAAGGTGAACTATCATTTAAAAAATCATATAAAGTGTCCGCAACTTGTAATTTAATAAATTTCTACAGTACATTTGCGTTCCGTTACATTTTTAATCAATGGAAAAGGATTCCCGCCTTCGTGATATAATAGCCTGATTCGCAAAGGTGATAAATGTACCAACTAACTGAATAAATGTTTACATCTGAATTTTACCGGGGTGAAAGGGTTGTTTTCGAGACAATTACACAGTAGTTAAACTGATTTGAACTATGATTCCATTGAACACAAAACGTATTTCCGTCTTTAATTTCCACTTAATTACCAGATAGTAATTTGAAATAAACGATATTTTATTTTTAGCCACAAATATCCATTAGCGAGAGAGTCGTCATGAAGCTCAATCGAAATCACTTCATGTAACGTATTAAACAAATTAACATATCTATCGGTGATTTGTGCATTTGCCTTTGATGTGTACTCTCTGATAATGTCAATATCAGTGGACTGGTCGTAATATAAAAATTATTTGGTCAGTTCGCAATTGACATGAACGTTTGCACGGATCTACATAACTTTGATATACAAAATTGCTTTGGATATTTTTCGCACGTTTTTTGTTGGTGAATGAAACACTTTTACTTGTTTGGACGTGAAGAAATAGCCTTTTTGACCGATTGGTGTGAAGTTAAAAATTGAACAAAACATGTTTGAAAACCCGGATAAACTTATAAAATGTTTAGGTTATCTGCACAATTATTGATAGGTATCGTTGCTATGCACAATTACGTATAACCAACATATTGTCCATGCTATGCTATAATTCGGAGTTTAGTATGGCGTCCATTATCACTAAACTAGTATAGATATTTGTTTAGGGGCCAGCTGAAGGACGCCTCCGGGTGCGGGAGTTTCTCGCTGCATTGCAGACCTATTGGTGACTTTCTGCTTTTGTCTGTTCTATTGTCGGGTTGTGGTCACTTTGACACATTCCCCATTCTCAATTTTATTTTGATCTGAGATTTTATTCCTTCATAGCCTGGTGCCAATAAGTTTTTTTGTTTCTTGAGAAGTATACCTTTTACCTGTTTAGTAAATATAAAGTGTTACGATTCATATGTATATGTAACACAATGAAAAGAGACCAAAAAGGTACCACAATCGCATGCGATAATCTAGAAAAAAATGAAATGTACACGTTTTCGACATATTACTTGGACCATCATATACAATTCTTATCAGAAGATGTGGTTTCATTGTCAACATACATGAGTATACAGATATTCGTAGAACAAAGAACACATAAGTAACCAGATTAGAATATTTACTAACTCCGAAAGAATTAAACACTTAAATAACTTTTTGCCACATATATTCTGGATCCGAATATGTGACTATTGTACTTAATTTGTACTCAAAGTCACAGACGGATTGAGATCTCAATCGTTCCCGTTACCTCTAGCCTATGTGGAATAAAGAAACACACATCAATACGCACAGTGTATGGGTTTGAACTCTCAACCACAGGATTGCCAACCACTCAGATACACTCAGGAACGAAACGTCCATCAGTAACGACATCGCACCAGTGGGTGAAAACAGACCACAATGATACCAAACTTACAATTTGGTAGATAACAGTGAAATTAAAGAATTATATTTTAAAAACAGTTGTATAGTACGTTTTCCCTATGTGTGTTAAGTTATTTTTTAGGCTGACGCCGACAAATTAAATATCTATTGGATATCTTTTAAAAATATATATTTAGTACATGTTATAGGTTGCACTTTGTAAATACAGCTGTTTCTCAAAACACGCCTCTTTTGGGGAGATCTTGAATATTCATAGAAAATTAATTTTGTTTACATTCTGGTTCCCAGTTATGCTCCCTGTGTTCCATCTCACAGAGACATAACTTGGAAATGTAACCTGTAAATAAACATGTGCATATTGTTTACATTGAAATCTGTGGTAACCTTTCATTCGAGGTAGGGGTAGTTAAGAAAATTAGTGCTAGTTTAAACTCTGAGAAGTTCAGGGCATATAAACGTTGAAAATATGCCGCACAGCCCTATATTTTGACCTTTGAAAACAATTGTGATGCATACATACTTTTAATTCTAGGATAAGATTTTTTTCAAAACTTCATAGTAAAAGTGGTACAGTTTAAGACGTAAAAGGAGTTCCTAAGGGAAATTGCATTGTCAATATATACAGAAATGCAACCTATAAGTAGTGTATAACAATATCCACCATATGTTTATAGGTTTATATAAATGTCCCAGACCATATGACGATTTGGACCGTACGCAGAATGAAAACAGACCACAATGATACGTTCCTGGTCGTATGCGTATAAACGTGCATTATAGGACGAACTGGAACCATATATGTATTTGGACCGTATGGGTAAATTTTAGACAAACATTTATTGGAATTTACAAATTTATATTATTACAATTAGTTAAATGAAGTGAAATATATCATCAACCCTACATAATAATCTGGAAATATTATATCAACAACTGGTATTATAAGGGTAACAAAGCTACTTTATTCATACTTTTCGACACGTTTTTATTATATTTTCTCATTGTATTTTCGACGGATTTAAAAAAAAAATATTGTTTAGATTCTTTTACGGTTTTTGTAGTAAACTTCCTCAATATTGTACAATCTTTTCTTTCGAATTATGTTTACTTCTAATAACTTCAATATTCAAAGTAAAACTGTACCAAAAGGTTTAAACATCAAAGTGAGTCGCCAGGCACCGGGACATAAATCCAAAAGATTCATGAGCCGTTGGAATGGAATTCAGTTTAACAGTTCAATCCAGCTTCTTCAACTGTTACTTTCCTTTACAACCACAAATTACAAACAAATTGTAAATGAAATATCAGATATCTGATACTCTTCAACTTCGTACTTTATTTGGCTTTTTAAAACTTATTTTGGATTTGAGCGTCACTGATGAGTCTTTTGTAGACGAAACCCGCGTCTGGCGTATATATAAAATTTAGTCCTGATATCTATGATGAGTTTATATCATCAACAATAGTAACATTTCTCGTGACGATTTAGCAATAATTAAACGTCGACTTGCAGATATTGAACAAATTGAACTATCGAAACATAAAGAAAAACAAAGGAATACATTTCAAAGAGATAAAATTCACACTGTCAATTTAAATCAGCATATGAATGATATTAATCCAACAGACCAAAAGATCCCTAGAAAAAGAAAATTTAAAAGACGGAAACAAAAAACAGAAAGCATTGTTGTAAATTTGTCATCTAAAGAACTCACACGTGCTGAGGAATCTCTTTTAAGTAAAGGTTTAAACTTCTGTCCTATCCCATCAACTGTAAACAACTTTTTAGCTAGACGGAGACCTAGACCAATTCGCTAGACGTTTACGCTTGAAAGATTTTTTCTACAATAGGGGCAAGAAAAACCTTGAAGAAGCCGGATTAACAGATTCAGATACTGACACCAATGAAGAAGTCCCGCCCATCCCAAAATTTAGGACAACAAGTTCATGGAAACCCCCAAAGAGTAAAAATGATAACTTGGAGTCATTCATTAACTACGTGAGGTCTGATATAAAGTCCTGTATAACAAATACAAGAAATTATAATTTATCAAAGTCAGAAAGTATAGCTTTGAAAGCGTTTAAAGATCAAGAGGATATTGTAATAAAACCTGCCGACAAAGGGGGCGCTGTGGTTATCATGAATAAAACAGATTATAAAGCAGAGGGGAATCGCCAACTTTCTAACTCCATTTTTATAAACAATTAACCACAGATCCAACGCTTAATACTATTCGAAGGATCAACACCGTCCTTCAAGAGATGTTCGACAATAAGCATATAGACAATGACACCTTTGATTATCTCCGACCTCTTGAGAACGAAGCAAAGGCCGGACGATTCTATATGTTGCCTAAAATACATAAAACGGGCAATCGAGGTCGACCAATTGTGTCAGCGAATAGTCATCCAACTGAAAAGATAACAGAATTTGTAGACCATCATCTAAGACCTCACGTGAAAGAACTACCCTCATTCATTCAAGATACAACTGATTATCTCAAGAAAATGGAAAACCTCAATCCTTTACCAAGCAATACTATACTTGCATCCATAGACGTGTCTTCTTCATATACCAACATTCCACAAGACGAAGGAATAGCAGCGTGTGAAGATGCATGGACCACTCTTAGTGTAAAAAAGCCTCCTACTGAGTGCCTTGTTACACTTCTCAAACTAGTACTGGAGAATAACAACTTCCCTTTCAATGAAAAACACCATCTCCAGATAGACGGTACTAGTATGGGTACAAAAATTGCCCCGTCATATGCCAACATATTTATGGGCCAACTTGAAAAACGCCTCTTGGCTAGTGCTCCATATCAGCCTTTATCATGGTTCCGATTCATGGACGATATTGATTTCAATTGGATAGATTCACAACAACATCTCAATGAATTTCTAGAACAATGTAACTCTTTCCACCATTCAATAAAATTTACATATGAATCATCTATGGAGAAAATTAACTTCCTCGATACTACGAGTTACATCAAGAACGAAACCATTATAACGGACCTTCATACCAAACGAACGGACAAACATCAATTCCTTTCTCCTAAAAGTTGCCATCCTAAACACTGCTCTCGTGGTATCCCATTGAGCCAGGCATTGCGAATCAAGAGAATATGCTCTACTGAAAATACGAAAAATTCTAGACTTGGACAGCTTCGTAAACATCTAGTTGTTCGAGGATACAATAACAACATCATTGATAGCGCTTTCGAAAGAGCAAACAGAACTAGTCGCCAAGAACTTTTTGAGTACAAAGATAAGAATAAAGCAGCTAACAGAACACCCCTTGTACTCACTTACCATCCTGATTTTAAAAATGTGGCATCCATTGTTCAGAAGCATTGGAAAATTATAGAAAATAAATTTAAATCTAAAAAAGTTTTTTCATCACCACCAGTCATGGCCTTCAGAAGACCTAAAAACATCAGTGACAAATTAGTGACATCTGTATTAGCAAAGCAGCCCAATCCTAATCCATCGCCCGGTTGCTACAAACAATGTGGTCGAAAAATTGTGTGTGTTGTAAATCTGCCAATACAAGCAGTTCTTTCATCAGCTCCGTTACTAAACAAAATTATACCATCTACTCTTATTCCAACTGTAAAACGGAAAACTCAATTTATATATTAACATGTGACACTTGTGGCATTCAGTATGTGGGAGAAACAATTGACAAATTTAATATTCGGCTCAATAACCATCGTTCATCGTACAAAACCAACAAAAACTGTCCTCTCACAAGACATCTTTGTTCAACGAAACATCCTTTTGCTAATGTTTCTTTCCAAATTATAGAAGTCAACACCGCGGGACACCACGGCGAGGAGAAGAGAACACTTTTGGATCCACCAACTCCACACTTTAGAACATGATGGTCTTTACGAAAAAGACAAAAAAAGATACAGGAAAGATACAGAATAATTTAATACAAAGCATCGTCCTTTTTATCCTGTAATATTGGCCAATGGACGTTGCTAACTTCAACTACCAATTATGTATTTTCAAGGTAGCTAAATCCAAGTGCAACATATACATTGAGCTGCAACATTTTCTTATTTCCAAAGCAGCTAAATTCAATTGCTCATAGACATTGAGCTGCTAAATTTTCTTATTTTCAAGGCAGTTAAGTGCAACACATACATTGAGCTGCAAAAGTTTCTTATCATCTACATCCGATTTCACCTGGATAGATGCTGGCTTGATAAAGCTAGTTGGTCTAGCGAAATATTGCGTTTATTTTCATCATTTTGTAAATATTTTAAACATTCATATATTTACATACTAAATAGTGTGTTAACATTACATTGTTAGGCAATTATATATATATATATATATATATATATGGGATCGGTAAATTACGTATCGGGTGAAAGCGAAGCTCGAATTCGAATATAGAATTTACTGACTCCATTTATATCGTATTAGTTCACTAGCACAGTATGTGACGAATTTATCTTACCGACTATCTTAACATGTGATATTAAGACTTGTGGTCTATAAAAGTTATCAAGTCTTCAATACTGTTAGTATTATGAACCAACTGCTATAGGTCTATTTAAAAACAAGAGCCAACAATAAAAACTTGTTAGCTTTAAATGTGTTGTATGGGATTAGTTCCAATCGTTCATTATCGATTTAAGATTTTTTTTCTCACCGCCGTGTTGTTTGTATAAAGGGACACAACTCCACTACTAACATGATATGGATTATACACTGTCTCCACGTGGTTGCTCTTAACCAATCCTATTCTTAGAAATGTATAGGAGGTAAGATAAAATTAAATCTCATGTATTACTGACATGCTGGATACACAATCGTAGCATATCAAATTTACGTGACCTTTTTAAACAGTTAAAATATTAAGTTTAATTTCATTTACATTTAAAATTAGGTAGACCCTATGCGTACAGTCTGACCGTATACGCATTTTGAAAACAGTACGCATAGATCCAAACAAATACTCATATGGTCTGGAACATAAATACTATTAAAATATCTTAATACATACTGTTATGACCCGTCAGTGGTATTATTTAATTTGTGTACTTTCTGGGATTGTAGTGTAGTATCTTTTTTTAATTCCATTTTGCAACTCGGAAATTGAATGAAGATTATCGGCCGTTGTGGTTGCTAATCATAATTAATATAATTGTATTTTGTTTTAAGTGTATATATACGACAGTTCCTTGCTATTTACTAAGTTAACGATTTAAAGTAGCTTCTGTTTTGCTTAGTAAATTCTTACATACGTTTGCATACAGCCAGTAATGAGTATATATATATTTTGTAAATTTGACATTCAATTTTCATGGTTGCCACAAAGAAATCATGAACCTTGTAGATGTCTGTAATTTCATATGATTGTATAATTTTAACATCTGTAAAATTCAATACAAAAGAAATTTTTCTCAACTGTCAAGGAGAACACATTTCTCTGATTGAAATCAATCTCTCTTAAGAGAGACATCATTAAAATGAGAATTAAAACAGAGATTTAAATCTATTAATATTTTAATGCCTTTTTAATGCAATTATTACCTTGAGTCTTATGTTTTGTTGAGACCAGATACCAGAGATTAGATTGTTCAATTCATTCACACACATGGAACATGCATATGATGAATAAACCACTCAAGTGTTTTGACAACTATGATCGATTGCTTTAAAATTGAAATTCTTACCGTAATTCTTATTGTTAAATTATAGATTTAATCTCTTCTACGTCAAATAAATAAACCATCAATTCAAATTCTTAAATCGGCAATCCAACCCATATTATTCTTATTATTCTGCATTAATGTGGTACCCAACACTTTCATTGAAAATTTATTTGGCTCGTTTAATTTTCATAAAATTTTGTCAAAGTATTAACTTTGACCCTTTAACGAAAATATAAAAATTTCAAAAATTTTGAACCAACCGTTTTGTCAGAAAAATTACACTGGTTATATAGCAGTTTGACAAACACAAATTTTGATCATTGAGAAGCTTAATATTCCTTTTACAACACAACGTAATTAAAACGTTTAGCTGACTTTACAGAGTTATCTCCCTGTAGTGTTAGGTACCACCTTAATATACAAAAGTATGATGTAATTTGCGTAATTTTGTTGTATGATGTTCTGGTCACCTTAGGCTATAATGAAAAATAAGGTTTCAACTCAGAAGTCCGTAAAAGCGCTTCCGACGCATGCCATTAATACACGTATAATAAAACCTTCAAATTGAAAAACAGTTTGTCTGATCTATTTTTCATTTTTGGACACTAAAGTATGTTTAAATAACAGTAGAGTAAAAGTCGATTTAGGGATCCTTTATTTTGACATGTTTCCATTATAGTCCGATAACTTCGATAGCATTTCAACTCAATGTGAGCCTATTTAGGACTAGTTCCCTACATGCAACGACACTTATTAAATTAGAATTTTCATGAGATATAGGATGTCGGGACGTACGATGGGTAACATTATAGTACCACCAGGTGGAAGGAGATAACTCTGCAAAATATTCTAAATATATGGCATGGTAGTCAGAAGAAAAAATACCCCTAAATTTTGTTAAAGTACTCCTACACCCCGCCCCCACCGGTACACTTTTAAAATTACAATGTTGAATTAATTAACATAAGAAAATACCAAAGCAAATAAATGCTGATGCTCGTTATTAACTTGTGAATCATCGCCTTTTCCTATGTAATATTCATTATCAACTTGTGATGTGCCCATACACCGGAGTTAGGCTCATAATTGAACGGTTATTTTAGCGCATATTTGCGTTTTGGCCCTGGGTATCGAGTGACCAATATGGGTCTATCTTTCAAGTTTGTTTACTGTTTAATGGTCATTATTATTTCTACAAAATATTGGATGCAAAACTGCAGATTTATTTTCTTGATATATATTAATGTGATAAAATGTGTATATAGATGGACTAACCGATCTACTTGTATATATTTTGTTGATTTTAAGAGCAGATTATGGAGTGTGGCGTACAAGAGTACCTCTACCTAACAGACACGTTCATAGCCTCCAATTCTAGATCTTAGCCTTAATCTAGTATACACAATTAATCAGATAGAGAGAGAGAGAGACCGTTTAATTTCCCACAAAAAGTTTTTCATTTTTGCTATCAGTGTAAAAGCACGAGCATTTAACTTCAGGGGTTATAACTTTTCCTAAACAAATATTCTGAATTCCAATTTGACAAAAAAGTATTGTGGTCTAGCAGATTAATGCTGTTTTACCGGATCAACCAAAGACTCTTTATTGTTATTGTTTAAATGTAATACGTGCTTCCTTTACGTTCGTTCGTACCTTTTGGCAAACTGTAAAAAAGCTCTATGAAAAGAGTATATTGATATTTGGTCTCAAAATTGAATTGCATTGAGTGTTTAATTCTAAAATACCGGGATGTTTCGATTTTGTGTTTATTGCAATTAATACGTTTATAAGATTAAAACAAATGATTACAATCCAACAGGCGGTTACTTACTAACTACACGGCTCCAGATAACTGTTTCCCTGTCAATTGTGTAATATCTGGACAGATACACAATTGAAACCTTAAAATAGTGGTTTCTCATATACACAATATCATAAAAGAGGAACGAAAGATACCAGAGGGACATAAGTTGCCATTTAAATTTCAGTATAATTTCAAAAATGGACGATGAAATATCAAATAATTGTACAAAATTTAATGTTGACATTTTAGATTTGTGGCTTTTTCTCCCTACATTTATCAAAATGTGTGACTCTTTACCTTCCAAATTAATGACGTCTTTCCCTTGACTCTTTTTCCGTGAACCTATTTCAACTAGATAAGGTATGCCATAACTGTGAAATAGTTTCGATGTTTGAACGAACGAAACATCGTTTTAGTGCATCATATAAAAGAGAAATACATTATATTGTTCTTTAATTTACGTTTTTAATGAACACAAGCTTTTTCTAACCAAATATAACTAAAATCATTTTTATATTCCATCAATACAGCAGTTCTAGATATTAGACCACCTTCGATTAATGCAAAAGACATTACGTTTTCAGATATTACAGACGTCAACATTATTTTAACTATCAACCCAAATACATTTCATTCTTTTATTTTCTATATTTTAGTATAGCCTAAATATTGAATTTAAACTGATACACTTCGTCTCACTTTTATTAATATCAATGTTGATTTTTATTATACCAATGTCCATTCATGACTTTGTTATTCCAAGTTTAGAAATTTTATACCATGATTTATATAAGGTTTTATACAAAAAGAGACAGATGTTCGAAGTGGGATTAATCTGTATAAATTTGACAGTTTGTGATCGGTGATAAAATTTATAAAGCTAACGTGAATGATAATTTTGCTTTAATCATTATGTGTGGCTTACTTAACGTTTAGGTAAAGAAAATCTTTATTGTGTAGCGAAATTAAAATTACCTTTCATAACACTTTTGACGATAACTTGTAGTTGACGAATAAAGGTCAGTTTGTTTCATTTATTCTGTTTGGCTAAATAGACGTTCTAATAAAGACAATCTTTAATTTGTAGATTTTTTTATTACACACCTGAAGATAATTCATAGTTTACGATAATAATAGTAATCTGTCGAAAAGTCAACTATCATTTAACAAATCATACAGATGTCCGCAACTAGTAATTTAAGACATTTCTAAAGTACATTTGCGTTCCGTTACAATCTTTTTATGAATCGAAATGGACACATGCCTTCGTGAGCTTCAAGCATGACTAGCATGACTCGCCAAGACGATCAATTTTCCAAACAATTTTGATTAAATGTTTTCATTTCACTTCCAATGGGGTGAAAGGGTTATTTTCGAGACATTTACACAGTTGTTTGACTTTTTTGAACTATCATTCATTTGAACCTGAACTATATAATTTCTGTCTTTTATTTTCAATTAAAGTTAAGCCATATTGTCGTCAACATTGACGATAGTAATTTGAAATATTTTATTTTAAGTCGAATATGTCAAATAGCGAGAGTCTCGTAACAAAGCAAAATCGTACTCACTTCATGTAATTTCGTACTAAACAAGTAAACCTACATGGCGTTGTCAGTTTATTTTCGACTTATGAGTTTGAATGTCCCTTGGGTATCATTTGCTTCCTTTTCACGACGTAAAGATGATTCTTTGACATCTTCATAGTTTGTTGTTTATCATATACTAGTTACCAATTTGCAGCAATTTGCATTATGACTTTTTGATTTTACCATTTGGTGAAGGACTGTCGTTTTTGATTTTTTATTGGAGTAAAATAATAACGTGTTATAATGTTCTTTCATTTGTCTTTTTTAATATAACTTTTACTGTCAGGTCTGTTATTCATTTGACGTGACTCTGTACTATTGCATCCAATCATACATTGCACGAAACAATTATTTTATTTGTACATGTGTGACGTTGTTGTTATTGCTTTTGGTTGGCGGCTTACTTATGTAGTAATTGCGTCTTAAATTCATACAGCATAAATATTATGTATATATATGTTTAGTCCTTAATTTATTTTATGTATTACATTTTGGCGATTAATTAGATGAATATGTGACGAACATGGTTGACTTTGTTACCATAGAGTGTTTATCTATGGAGGAAAAAACACATAACAGGAGAAACATATAATAGGAAAATGAAAAAAAGCAAATGATAGTTACTAATGAAATGTAAATTATGAACTGATAGGTATCATATAATTGTTTAGAAATTTTATCTGTTTGTTCACCTTTTTGTCGTCTGTGATATACTTATCAAAGTATATTTAGAAACATAGAACAAGACATATGCTATTTTGAAAAATGCTACCAATGTAAGCATGTCAAACAATTTTCGTTGATGAAGGGTCTAAATACAGCACAAACAACATTTTCCAAAAGACGAAAAAAGTGAAAAAGTATCTTCTAACAAAACGCATTTGACTATATATACAAAAATCTGTGTGTGTTTATGTAACTGACATCCTCTAGCACGAATTAAGATTTTATAATTCTATTCTCATATAAAGGATTTAGCACTTCTATTCCCAAAAAAATATATGAGCGTATTGATTGTGTTTGTTGGTTTTTCTTATTTTCTAATAATATGACTATAATTGTCAGTTTGGGATGATCTGAAAAGACATATATTGCATTTTTCTTTGTTCTCACTTTTTCTTTAGCTTTTAACATATAACGTTAAATAAGCAAGACAAATGTTAGTCGCACTTTTCATGAAAAACGGCTGTAGCAAATGTTTCTATTGTTACGTATACAAACAAAGCGTGTTGTGTTGTGTTGTTTTTATTTTTTAATTTCTAAAAAATTTGACGGTAATTATCCATTGTAGAAAATATTAAAGTGATGTTGTATTTTACCCTTATTATATACTGTTAAATTATATAGTGTTCTAATCTTCAATAGATCACAGTGTTCAAATTGAATGTTGATACTTGTTAAAATTAAATGCGTGCATTTCATGGTCAATTAGTACTCGTGTTTGAAAGGTGATTGATTTACTGATGTATAACAGTGGTAGAAAAGGTCTATTTTATTTCGCTGAATGGACTGACACAAAGGTGAAGTGTGCATTGCACTTCTGACTTGCTTATAATTATTCTATGTGTATTAAAAAAGGAAATGATTTCAGATTTGGGTGAGTTTGTATTTTTCTTTAAGATTGTTTATTGTATAACTTGATAAAATAGTTTAACTTGAGGGACCATCTGAGATTTACTTCATACACACTGGTTCAAAATACATAATTGTTTATTTTATAATATCTAAACTAAGACTAAATGAAACTAATATTGGAGAGTTTTCCTTATTTTCTTATAAGTATATTAGTGTCCCGTATGTGACTAAAAGTGTGTGTGTATCCAGATAGAAGGTGTTTCAATGAGAGATCTGTTATGTCATTATTTTTAAGCGTATCAAACATCTATTTTCGATGCGCATCATATTTCGAGCAGATTAATAGAAAGTGTACAACACCGTTTGTGATTTTGCAGTTTGGGGTTGAAACGTGCATTCGTCATTCAGTAGGTCAGTGAGCGGAGAATTGTCTATTATTATTAGCTCGTGTATTTCCTCTATAGGCCCGGAATATATAATCCAGCCGTCATCCCTATATCTGGAAGTGATTATCATAGGGTATCTGCGTTGAAAGCGTTGTAAAATGTTTTGAAGAATCACAAACATTGTAAGGTCCGCCCAAGGTTTCACGGTAATGGTTATTGTTAAATATAAATTCATTTTCATTGTTTTCTCTAAAATAAGCCTTAATAGGCGTTGTATACTGTCCTTTGTTGGCACTTTGATTTCATTCTTGCTTGGATCAATATTGGTCAGTTCCCCGTTTGTGGCTTCCAGTATGTCATTAAATGTAAAACAAGTGTACATATAATTGGCATCGAATGCTACTTATAGGTAACAGTCACGTTTGGGTTTTATATTTTCAATCGAAATAATAAAACTTGACTTATCTTTTATATATATGAATATTATTTTAAGTTCAGCGACGTCCGAAGGGCACCGTGTGAGCTTTGACTTATACTTGGCGTCCGTCGTCGTCCGTCGTCTGCCGCCGCCAGTTTTGGCTTATATCTCAGAAACTAAAGCAAATCTGACAAAGGGTAAACTGGTTTAAAAGGTCTAAATGTATCAGCCCTGAAATTTTCAGATAAACCGAAGAACCCATTGTTGGGTTGTTGCTACTTAATTGGTTTTTAAGGAAAATGTTCAGATTTTTTGTATTATCTTGAATATTATTGAAGATTAAGATAAATTGTAAGCAGCAAAAAATTTCAACAAAGTAAGGTCAAGGTTTTATGTTACCAAAATTTTCAATTGACCCGTTATGGATGTATTTGCTCTTTAAGGACAATTTTACACATGTTGTCTATGTTTTTGAACAAATTTTTGCAAATGAATCTAGGATAAATTTTGTATTGTATTTACTTGTTGTAAGTCTAGAAACAGAGACAGTATGGCTAAAATGCATTTATTTGCTTTTGAAGAAAATATGACTGATACTATGCACATTTGAATTGCATTTTAAAGCCACATATTAAAATACATTAAAAAGCAAAAATGATCATTGATGAAAGATTTCAGCAAAACAATAACAGGTGAGCGATTTAGACTCTTGAGAGCCTCTTGTTTAACAAACGGAACAGGAAAATAATCGATATAGTGTCCACTATTGTGTAGAGGTGTTTTACACAAGGATACAATTGGTCTGCTCGGAATTAAATTTTCTCGTCTAGCTGTTTCATTTCTCTCCATTTCTGTTAGTATATTTTCAAATAGTTTATGTATTTTAGGCAACAGATAGAATTTTCCTACTTTAGTTGTATTTATGTTTTCGTTCAAATATCTAAATGTTATATTGTCAAATATGATTAATAATATGTAGGTTTTTGTAATACTGAACGACATTTAAGCTACCTCCTTTACTTTGTATTCAGCAATTTCTTCGTAATAAATATTATGTTTTTTTTTCACAACAAATACATTCCTTATTCATGTTATTCTAAAGATAGTTTGTTACAATTATATTTTACTGTCCAAGCGCCAGTGGAGTATTCCTGTGAAAAAACTCTGAGTTGCCAGGAACATACTCACAATATAATCAACAATATTACAGAAACTATTATATTATATGCAAATTATTCTATTAAATCAATTTCTTCAAATTTATGAAATATACACTTCGAGAAATTATTTTGCTTTCATCATGTTCATTCATAACCCTTCTTAATTTCTTTATAAACAATTCATACACATCTATATATTTCAATTTCTGCTCTGAAACATAGTATAATTTGAAAATGCAAAAATCTAAAACTGTCACAAAATAGTTAAAACCATAAGAACCCTTATCTGATATGTTGAATCCAAATACTATATGTTTAACTGATATTTTATTTTAAAAATTTATTTGTGCAAGATGTTCTACTTTATCCCTAAAGTCTTTTAAAAAATAACACGTTATAAAGAAATGAAAGTAATCTTCCTCTTCTGTTTACCAAAAAAATACATTCATTTTTATCAGAAATTTTCCATTTAAATAGTAATTACTTTCTTGGAATACTATAATGTAGTAGTTTCCATCTAAACATTTTCAACTTATTCTCTCTTAAAGATTTAGATATAAAATCGTTTACGAATGAAATTTAGCTTGCTATCTAACTATAAATTGCTTGTCCAAATATTTATACCAATTGCCTGTGAATATTTTTGATCTACTAGACTATTATATAACATTTTATTATAGATATATTTTGATTGTATTTGTTTATTTCCACATATCAAATTGTCCTTATTGATACTGATTTTACTCTTTAGAGAGTTTCCTTCAATTCCGTTGGGATGGAAGATTTTACGATTGTAAACTTTACAATCCAATTAGACTGATTGTTTAATTTTTCTAAAATAAAAAAACAAAAACATTTGATCACTTTCCCGCAAGATCAAGTAAGTCGTTGATATAAATCAATCCACTCGCTACCCAGTTTTGAAAGAACAAACTATTGTTGCAATGTTTAACGTATCGGTTTCCAAAAATAATCTGTTTTCTAATATTTGAATTTTGTAAAACTTTCTCCTGTTTTTACCCAGTTTGGAATTACTTGTAAATAAAAGTCTAGAATATTTTCAAATTCTGTTAGTGATTTAACTCGGCCATGAATTCTAATATCAATGCGATACTAATAAGAAGTTGATATAAATAGTACACTTCTTCGGAGTTTTGTAGTTTTGCGTTTTCGCAGGGACGTTAAGGGCTTTACAAGAAAATTCCCATCTTCATACACAACAAAGGTGGTGGTGGTGATGATGATGATGATGATGATGATGATGATGATGATGATGATGATGATGATGATGATGATGATGATGATGATGATGATGATGATGATGATGATGATGATGATGATGATGATGATGATGATGATGATGATGATGATGATGATGATGATGATGATGATGATGAGGAAAAGGAGGAGGAGGAGGAGGAGGAGGAGGAGGATAAAAAGGATAATGAGGAGGAGGAGGAGGAGGAGGAGGAGGACAACATCTTGCAAAGCATAACATCTGCATAATCAAATTCAGCCATTGTAAAAAAACATAATGTGAATAAATGTTAAGAGTACACACGCCATTTAGGTAAAAAGAAATACTTTTAAATATCTACCTGTTCAACAAACAGGAGTAACAGAATAAAGTAGCAAATGTGCCGTCCAGCACGGGGAATAACTTAAATGAATTAACTTGTCATACATTGTAGACAAAAAAAAAGTTTAATGCATTTCCAGCAACACTTGTCAAACATCGTAGACAAGACATCTTTTTTTCTTATTAACATTAACACTTGTCTTGCATCAAAGACAAGATAATTATATTTTAAGTAACTTTCAAACTTCCTAAATTTAAATAAACAATACAATAACTAAAAAGAATTTAAGGTATTCGGCCAATAATTAGCCAATATACAACAAGCAAAATAATTTACATTTATATCAAGGATTGTAAGTAGGGGGGTCTAAGAGTTCTTACTATGAAATAAAAATCCGCAAAATATTTGAGGTTAACAGCAGAGCTGGGTTAAAGTGCCCCCTTTTTTGTCCTCAAATGCCAAATAAGGGGTTTTAATAGGATGTAATTTTAAGAAATCTATATAGTATAATTTACTAATCTATCTTTTAAAAGGAACCTTACATGTAACCTTGTAAAATTAAACATAAAAAATATATTGTTTTTTTGCTATTCTATTTTTAGAACTGTGTTATTGTTTCTAATAATAGAAAAAGGAGAAAAGTCTCAAATTTGTCAATTTTATATCTTCACTAGTTCAAAAGTGAATATTTTAGCAGAGCATTAAAAAATGACATTTAAATTAACTTTACATATTGTTCCATCCTAAAAAAAATTTTTAGAAACTTTTACCGTACCAACATGAAATTTTGATTTAGAATGTCAAGATCACAGTTCGTAAATGGAGACTTGGTATCCCTGTTCTGATGTTTTTTGGTATAATTTATGTAAATCTTTAGCAAAACTAACCATACTTGATATAATCTTATAATAAGAATAAACTATGATATTTATGACATGTAAAGTTCAAAAGGTTGAGGTCAAGGTCATTTTTGGAGCTAAAATCAACAAAAATCTCCTTTTTTGCTAAATTTTCAAAAGTGTATCTACCTATTGGTCCCATAATCTTCACAACCTTTGTAAATACAGACCATTTGATGAAATTCAAAAAAATCTTGGTTTGGTTTCAACCTTTAGGGGTCAACAGGTCAAAAGGTCAAGTAATTTTAGGAGCTAAATTATACAATGACCTCCTTTTTTGCTCAATTTTCTATAGTAAACTTACCTTTATGTACTATAATCTTTCATTACATTTTGTTAATTATGATAACTTTATGATATGCATTATATATAGGATTAGCGTCAACCTTAAGGTCAAAAGGTCAAAGGTCAAGGTAATTTTAGGACCTGAAATATGAAAATTCTCTCCTTTTTGCTCATATTTCAAAAGTATATAATAAAAAGAAGATCTTGTATGATTGCCAATGAGAAAACTTTCTACAAGAGACCAAAATGACACAGAAATTAAGTTATAGGTAACTACGGCTTTCAACAATGAGCAAAGCCTATACCGCATAGTCAGCTTTAAAAGGTCCAAAATGGCAATGTAAAACAATTCAAACGAGAAAACACACGGCCTTATTTAAAAAAAAATGATCCAAAAACAAAACATTTTACACACAAACAAACCACAACCACTGAATAACAGGCTCCTGACTTGGGACAACACATACATACATAATGTGGTGGGGTTAAACATGTTGGACAATATTTATGGTTTTGCTACATGTTTTCGATTTTGTCCAATGTGCAACACCAGACATCACATGAAAGCATTAGGGCTCAGACTGGGGATTCATTTTTTTTTATATTTCACACCTGCATTAACTAAAGCTCATCAAAAAATACCCCATCATTCCTGTTCAACATTGAACTCAGTTAGGTTAATTATTTCCCATGAAATATTTCAGAAAGTGTTTATTCTACTTCATGCACATAATAAATAATAGAAATAATCTCTATCGATGATATTAATAAACTCTATCACATTTCAATATTTATTTGAACATTATCATGAAAATATAACATGGTCATGATGGTTCAAAGGATACAAATAAATATTATCATATCTATATATACAATGTACAATCAATATTAAATCTTTTGAATATTAACATTGATCAATAAAGCATGACAATGAGATCAGGGTCAATCATACAGTATACCAAATTAAGCAGACCTATTGCTTTTTGAATCTGATACATGGACTTGACCATGGGTACATAACTTTTTTCACCGATCCATGAAATGTGGTCAATGTCAAGGGAAAACAGTTTTACAGACATGAGGAACTTTCAATTCATGCTGATTGCAAGTATAAATATCATATTATTCATAAGAGAGAGAATTAACATTAAATACATTAATAAAAATTGCTGAGTTCAAAATATCTGTAATGCAGCAACAACTTTTCTCTTTAGTCTAAGGTTGGTCAAATCCCACACAATTCCTGTTATGTCTTCAGCCCCTGATGGTATTTGAGCTTTTAGTACCACATTATATCAATACTGGCTGCCAGTTTCATATTCCATCTCTTTGATATGAGAGATAACATCTTGCCTAACTGGAAGTAAAAAAGAAAATTCATCACAAATTAATTAAAACTTTTAAATTTAGCATTCTGAAGAAGAAAACTATCACTATAGTATATGGTTGAAAGCAATCTGACTACCAAATGTGTTTATGTTTTGCAACACTAAGGGATGTTCCAGAAATAAATGTAGGGGGATCAGGGGTCAGAAGACACTTTTTATTTCACCCCCACCATGCATAATATTTCATTTGTCATTTCAGTGCCTTTTATAGCTGAATATGCGGTATGGGCTTTGCTCATTGTTGAAGGCCTTACAATGACCTGTAACTGTTAATTTCTGTGTCACTTGGTTTCGTGTGGAGAGTTGTATCTTTGGCAATCATATGACATCTTCTTTTGTATATAAATAGGGGCATTAAAAAAAAGATGTAAAGTTCTAGATTTCTTTTTTCTTTTTTTTAATAGAAGTCATTGACTTTCAAATTAACACTACAGCTCAGGTGGATTTTGCGTTGCCGTCCACAGTGGGAGTGGGCATGCACTTTTTTTTTGTTTAATCAAAGGACTTGCAAGCACAATCAATTGGAAAAAAAGCAGATAAGCATTAGATATCAATATTTTAACAAAAAAGAGATTAAAGTTGGAGTGGTCCGGTGGAAAAAGCAAAATCCAACCAGGCTGTTGTGTAGCACTGTTCAAACATAATTGATTAAATGTTAGCTAACATACTCAATCAGTTGTTTCAAAGTCTGAAGAAGGATGTAGATGTATTCATAGGTCTCTCAACATTTGAAAATGTCTGCTTTGGTGTGGCATTTGGTATCTGGTGGATATATCTGCATCTTGATCTCACAGGCTTATTTCTACAAGAAGCAAATTATAGTTTAACAAATATGTAAACAGCAGAGTAATCTGAGTTCACTTAGTAATAGGGATTTTTAGTTTGATAATGGGTATTTTTTAATAAAGTTTAATCTAGTTTATCCCTGCCAAATTCTGTATGTGCCTGTCCCAAGTCAGGAACCAGTAATTCAGTAGTTGTATTTTAATGCTGTATAACCAATAATTCAGTAGTTGTATTTAGTTTTCTCCTTTGAATTGTTTAAATTTATAGCTGATTATGTAGTATGGGTTTGTCTTATTGTGTAAGGTTGTATGGTGACTTAAAGTGGTTCCTTTATATGTCATGTGAAGTACATGTATCGGGGAGAGTTTTCATATTGGCAGTCATACCACATCTTCTTATTTTCAAAATGGCTTTGTACCAATGCAAGAATTATGAATATTTTATCCAACTTTATAGATTTAATTTTCAAACTCTATCCATTATAAGATAAATCATGGACAAATAGAGAAACAAATAGACTAAAACTGTGATAGTACTAAGTAGTTATCAGCTTTTAAACAGTTTAGATAACTCTCTAATACATGTAAACATGGAACATGTACATATGTGTTCATGTTTCATATCTATATTTTTTAAAGACAAGGCATAATATACATGATATAACAATAAACATGAACATGTATCTTAGAAAACTGCTCTATTTATTACCTACATGTATGTCCATCTGTGTTTGTCTGTGTATTAGGTAAATGTAGCATAAGTTCTCCACAGTCATTAACAAGGTTAATTAGCATCTCTGAAATTTAAATAAAAAGTTCCTTGTCATCATTGATACATTGATCATGCACATGTACATATAGATATACAAATGTAAATAAAAATTGGTTATAATACAATGTAAATTGTATCTATATATAAGTTAAGTTCAGACATGTTTCAAATAATTTTAGGTACAACCATTTATTTCATTCATTAATTAATGACACTACAACAATTGACAACAAAATTGCTATCAATCTGAACACAAAAAAAACCCTGTGTATTATTTAATGAAAATACACACCATTAGTCTTTATACATGTATCATGTTTTGATTATTTACTGACCCCTAATGTACATTTAAATTAACAGTGACAGATGGCAGAAATACATATATAACTGTACAACTTACAGTAAGAGTAATACATGTATGCTACATTTCTTGGGATAATAATCAAAAATATCTCAGATAATCTGCAACTTACCTTATCAATTGTGTTTTGTAGGTTTGGAGGGATTAATGTCACATCTTTAACAAGGATGGTTTCTCTAAAAAATGAAATATAAATTTCTGTTACAAAAATGTTCTTTATTTTGATAGCACATAGATAAGGAATGTATATATATGTAGCAGTACAATGTACATGTGCATCATGTGTACATGTATGTATGTACACATGATGTTTGTTAGTTTATAATACAAATTTTCTTACCAAATATAATAAAGTGAAAACTGGACATATATTAAAAAAACACATACATTTTATAATAGAATAATATTTGTGGTAAAAATGCTATTTGCCAATGTACATGTACATGATCAGATGTAATAAAAAGAATAAATAATCAAAGAATTCAAATATTGAAAAGCTTTACAACTTGTGACCTTACAACGCTGAAAATTTACTCAGGGACAATGCACCTTGGTGAACTTGTGTCTTATTCGCTCAGTCGTTGAATATTTGTCTGTATTTAAATTTTTCGACTAGTTATTGTATAAAAAAAAAAAAAATTATAGTATGGGTATCAGATTAAAATGGGAAGTACACGTACATTGTTTTGTACATAAAAAGTATCAACTTCTTCTTACATTCATAGAAATTAAACAGAAAAAAACTCCCAGATATATATACATGTATGAACGGTCAATTGTTTGTTTGCTCTTTATTTATGTTTCTTTGTATCCTACATCATGTACATGAGCATTTGACTTTTTCATCAAATACTGATTAAATTATCAGATGATTTTTAGATGGATATTATCAAATATATATTACTATATATAGTCATGCTAGTATATACATGTATCAATTAATTAGTGTTGTGGCAGTGTCTGTGTCAATGTGACAAGTTTAAGAGCCATTGATGGTTCATGCTACATGATGATCATACATGTACATTGTATGTGTACCATGGCAATTCAACTTTTGAACATGTTGAAGGGTAGCCTTGGCTTGAATCCCTCAATTGTCTGATAGCATGCATGTTTTCCTATTTAGTTCTACTGCACTTTTGTTTAATGCTTTCTTGCAATTGTTATCAATATATTTGTATTTGTTTTTTGCCTTGACTTGGGTGTTTGTTCCTAAATTATTACAAACATATACACTGACAGACCTGGATTATTTTTTAAATAATCATTTTTTTACATACATGTATCTAGTTTAAATTATTATGACATCTAACGGCTGTTTTGCCAGACAAGCTGGTGTAGTAGGGCATAATTAACATGACAATGTTGTCCAACTCAAGTTTTAAAATGTTTGGATTTGTAAATGCAAATTACCTGGCACCTGCTCAAAGTTTTACACTGAAGCTTGGCATCAGCTTGGCCTTTGGTTTACTAGGTTCTCTATGTAATAGAAACCATAAGGAAGTCGGTTCAATTCCATCTAGATATACACTCAACATACGAATACAGAACTTTAAAACATAAAAATGAACGATCCATTCAAATCGTCTCCCAGAGCAGATCGCCAGATGAAAAGGACAAGTTCGTGATGTGTTTACATTCCTTCTATCAACTAATCTTCCTATGCCGGTACAACATATTTGACAACCAGTTGCATCCAAACTGCACACATTATTTCTGCATCACGATAAGACGAAGAGACTTAAATCGGCGTGCTTTTTTTGGTAAAACGCCTTCGTCTGTCTTGGCCGCCGACCGAGTCGTCCATATTTGTTTATTATAACTTCTGTTTCCGGATTGTCAAAATTGGACAATTTTTCGAAAAAATGAGCGTTTACTCTATAGTTCATGAAAATATACTTCAATTAAGCCTTTCGATATTTTAATCATCATTTTAAAAATAATAACTATACTTTCGCTTACTAGGCGGAAAATACCGAGGTGTTGAAAAAATTGACACCTCGGTAAACTCCGGAAAATTTTCCGTAAATCTTTATTATGGGTCGGATACCTTAAGTAAAGTGTTGTGTTCACTGTTTAGAACAAGTGCGTATATACTAGGATCAAGGTCACCGACCATCTCTGGTCTGGTGGTTATGGTTTGTTTGTTTATTTAAGGATGTATTTTTCTGACTCTTCAGTCTCGTTCAGTCTCGTTGAAATCTCGTTCTTGAATAATTTCTAAAATATGTGATACAAATGTAAAATATCAATGAATTTTAAAAAGATTATAATTAAACATAACGCTGTCAAAAAATTGTAGATTTACAATGAATGGTTTTTGAGTAATCCAGTTTTCAAATTTTACGACAAATCAAGTCTGTATATTTACAAATGTTTTTAGCCAATATTTTGAGAAAATGGGTGAGGGATACAAAAAATGATTTTACAAGAATCATGTTCATCCTATGTCATTTTGGTCTGTTCAAATTTCTTAGATACGTATTTTTTTCAATCATTTTTAACAAAAAAGTTGATATAACATGCTTTTTGTTCATAAAACTAAGAAAATAACAAAAATGTAAAATTGACCATGGTACACCTACCTATAGTTTTATTAAGTACAATTTAGTCAGATTGGGCCACTAAATATAGCCCAAAAATAGGTAATAATCGATGAAAAATGGGAAAATCATCACAACTGGGCATTTTCAAAGGACTGTAGCAGAAAAGAAGTGCACCACGATATGATTTTTTCTTCACCAATGATTTTATCACAGTCTTATCAACTCAAAAAGCAGGTTTAGAAAAAAATGTTTAATTCCAGAAATTGTTGGCTCCTCAGAGGTGTACATCCTTAAACATAGATATTACATTACGCCTAATAGAGAAGTTAATCTAATTCATTTCTTGAGACCTAAAGGCGAAATATGAATAAGAATCAACGGTACATATATTCTACGTAATATAACGGCACTATAGCATGTGCTTTACTTTAGCTTAAAAAAAATACTTAAAAAGTAGGCACGTAAAATAATCTTATCTTATAGCAAATGCTAATAAAATGACGTTTATCTTTTGCAAGGAGAGTCTTTAATAAGTCGAAACTAGTATTAAGGTTTGCCAAACACTAGATAAGGACTTTTATAAAAAGATGATTTCAATGAACATAACAATTATGATTTGATTTTTCATACAAGAAGTCGTAAACGCATTCGAACACATATATCTGCATTCGAGGTTGCTGACTATTTTTGTAAACAAATCTAGATGAACTTTAACAAATTTGATATTTCAATTGTTAATTACTAACTTACTTCCATTAATATTCAATATTGACTCTTTTTATTATTAGATTCAGGAGAATTTTCAAACTTGTGGAATAATCTCACAACATCAGAAGCAAAACTTTTGGCGAGTTTTTAAACAGGTATATTCGAATGACTGTCAGAAAAAGCAAAACATCGAAATCAAGATAATCAATTGTAGATTTATTCTTCCTAACATAACGGCACGATTGAATGTCGTCTACTTTTGCTGAAAAATAAGGCTCGTAAAACAGTCTTATCCAAAAGCAAGTGCTAATAAAGTTATGTTTTGTTTTCCTTTTCAAGGAGAGCTTAAACAGTCGAAACTAGTAACAAGGTATACACCGAAATAAATAAGCACGTTTATAAAAAAAAAGATGCTTTCAATAAACATAACAATGGAAACTTCATATTTCAAACAATTGGTCGTAAACGCATGCGAACGTGTATATCTGCATTCGAGGTTATTGATTATTTTGTTTGTAAAAAAATTTAAATGAACTTAAACAAAGTTAGTGTACATTATTTTCCATTGTATAATGCTTACTATCTGCATTGATATTCAATTATTGCCTTGTTTTTCTATTATTGATTTCAGTAGAATTTCCAAACTTATGGAATACCCTAATACATAAGAATCAAAACTTTTTGCGACTTTTATTGTTTGTTTTATAGAGATTAACATAATAACACAATGTTGACTGCTGTGCCTCTATTTTTTACATTTTTACTTATTATGTGTGTTTGTTTTGTTAAGATTTTTATACGACAATCATACAAGTGAGAGGTTTAAAGAGAGCTTTAAAACCAGGTTTAATCCACATGTTTTTATAAAAGAAAATGCATGTACTAAGTCATGATTATGACAGTTGATGTTTATTGGTTTGATATGGTCACTATGTTCTATTGTACTTTGATTACTATCTTCATTAATATGCAATCATTGACTATTTCCTATTATTAATTTCAGGAGCATTTCCAAACTTATGAAATGATCTAACAACATCAGGGTAAAAACATTTGGCGACTTTTACAAACAGGTTTGATGGAATGACTGTTAGAATAAACTATACATCAATATCAAGATATTCAACTGTACATTCATTCTACCTTATATAACGGCACTATTGAATTTAGTTTGCTATTGCTAAAAAAAATTATAACAAAAGTAAGCACGTAAAACAGTCTTTCCCATAAACAATTGTAAATAAAATGACGTTTTCTTTTGAAAGGATAGTCTTTAAAAAGTTGAAACTAGAGGAAAACAATGCACAAAAAAAAGATAAGCACGGTTATAACAAGATTATTTCAATGAACATGATGAACATAACAATGGTAGGGTCATTTTTCAGACAATTAGTCTTAAATGCATTCGAACACATATATGTCTATATAACTTTTTGTCTATATGCCGTTTTGTGTTTATTTCTTACATATGACGTGGCTTTGTACTTATACATCCCATCATTGTATTATTGTGCCATGGTTAATGTTTATTAATATATTTGTTTGTTATATAGGGATTAAGATAATAACGCCTCTATTTTTGACATGTTTACCTGTTATGTCTGTTTGTTTTGTTCACAAATCGTTGTCAATATAATGAATTTTAATACGACAGTCAAACAAGGTAGAGGTTAACTAGCTTGAAAACCAATTTAATCCACCATTTTTTTGATAAAAAGAAAATGCCTGTACCAAGTCAGGAATATGAGAGTTGGTGTTCATTGGTTTGGTATGGTCACTATTTTCTATTGTACATAAATTACTAGTTAAATTGAACTTCATTAATGTTCAATTATTGACTCTTTCTATTAATTTCAGGAGAATTTCCAAACTTGTGAAATAATCTCACAACATCAGAAGAAAGAAAAATTTTGGCGATAAACAGGTAAATTCGATGGACTGTTAGAAAAAAAGCAATATATCAAGATCAAGATTATCAACTGCACATGCAATCTGTCTAATATAACGGCACTATTAAATGTGGTTTTATTTTGCTGATAAACAAATAAAAAAGGTATGCACGTAAAACGGTCTTATCCAAAAGCAATTACATATAAAATGATGTTTTTTTTCTATTGCATGGAGAGTCTTTAAAAATTCGAAACAAGTGACAAAGTATAATACAAAAGAATAAGTAAACACTTTTATCAAACGACGCTTTCAACACACATACAATGGTAAGTTCATAGTTCAGACAATTAGTCTTAAATGCATTCCAACACATATATGTATATAACTTTTTGTGTATATGCCTTGTTGTGTTTATTTCTTACATATGACTTGGCTTTGTACTTATACATCCCATCATTGTATTATTGTGCCATGGTTAATGTTTTTTAATATATTTGTTTGTTTTATAGGGATTAAGATAATAAAACAATGTTGACTTCTGTGCCTCTATTTTTGACATTTTTACCTGTTATCATGGTTATGTCTGTTTGTTTTGTTCACAAATCGTTGTCAATATAATGGATTTTAATACGACAGTCAAACAAGGCAGAGGTTTAGCTAGCTTTAAAACCAATTTAATCCACCATTTTTTTTATAAAAAGAAAATGCCTGTACCAAGTCAGGAATATGACAGTTGGTGTTCATTGGTTTGGTATGGTCACTATTTTCTATTGTACATAAATTACTAATTAAATTAAACTTCATTAATGTTCAATTATTGACTCTTTCTATTATTAATTTCAGGAGAATTTCCCAACTTGTGAAATAGTCTCACAACATCAGAAGAAAACGTTTGGCGACTTTTATAAACAGGTAAATTCGATGGACTGTTAGAAAAAAAGCACCTGGCCTAATCACTCTTTCCATATAAACATCAGTTAAAATGAAAAATTGAAAAGTTTATTTAACATGTTTAAGCTCACTTCTATTATTTCCACACCAGAAAAACTAAGAAATCTATGAGGAAGGGAAAGAAAAAAAAACACTATTATTAAAGGGAACTATATTCGTAGACAACGAAATGGGGATCATTAATTGTGGTTTTGGGCCAATAAGATATCTGAGTTTTAATGTGCATGATTTCGTGTCTATGTATATTCTACATTGTTTAGAGGTATTAGATGGTTTAACAATGCATATTCATGTCCAAGTCAGAAGCCTCCGTCTTTTGTTAGTCTTGTTTATGTTTTGTCAATTTAATTACTTCTTTTCTTATAAATTGGACTTGTGTGTAACTTCTATTTTACTGCATACGCACAGATGTTAAGGGGCCAGCTGCATGAAGCCCACATTCAGGCGCTAGAATTTCACCCTGTGTTGAAGACAAATTGGTAATCTTGAGCTCTTGTTTGCCCTTTGGTCGGGTTGTTGCCTTTGTTACACGTTCCACATTTCCATTCTCAATGTTATCATAAACATTTAAGGATATTTGGCATGTTCCATGCACGTGTAGGTATTCAGTCGTGTGTTCTGCGGGTAAACTAATTAATAAAAATTCACATCTTTTTTGGTCATTATTGTACATTTTAGTATATTTCTCATGTTCAAAATTAGGTGATACACACATAGTGCACACGTATACATAATTAACAAGTTCTTCAAGATGTTTTGCTTAAAAACGAGGAAAAACAAAAAAGAAACCGTGAATAATTTTAAAATAGTGTCAACAACTTGAATATTTAAAACAAATTTCATTTCATTCTAGATCTACTCATTAAAAATTTAAAAAAATGATGCAGTTTTGATCATCTTTTCAAATTTTTATATTGCGAAGTAATTTCAATTTAAAATGAAAAATGCATTTTTCATTTTTCAACATTTAGAGTCAAATTGAAAAATGCTTAATGTCATCAATTTCAATTTTTCGTATGAAATGAACTTATATTATTTTTCTTTCTAAATCAAGCATCTGCAAATTATTTGATGTATTCAAACTGTTGAATTATTATCTTTTTTTAATATCCTTGTGAAATCAAAAATTAAAATTCCAAATTTCAAATGACATTAAGAAAATGATTTTTCAAAAGTCACTTCAAAAGAGTTTTGCATTATGTTTAAAGTGTGAAGAGCAATTTGCTATTCTTTCTTTTCAGTTAAAAATGCCATTTGTTTAGCGTGAATATACACGGTCTTCTACTGTACATTGATTACATAATACTACATTTATTTAGTATTCAATTATAGACTATTTTTTATTATTAATTTCAGAAGAATTTCTCAACTTGTGGAATAATCTCTAAACAGAAGAACAAAAACTTTCGGCGACTTTTACAAGGTTTGGACCCTACCTAAAAAAAACTTCAAGCCGAACAACACCCTGTTTCTTTTTCTCAAGTAGATCTCAGCTACCAAGCTTCCCTTTTCATCTAGTACGGACAAAAATCTTGTCGTAGAACTTTTTTTATTAACTTTTATGTAAGGTGGGGTAGGGTGTTCGACCCCAACTGTGGATCTAGTTTAACAATAAAAAAAAAAATATCGAACAATACCCGGATTTGTTTTCTCAAGTAGACCTCTGCTACCCTGCTTCCCTTTTGTCCATCGTGCGGACAGATGCATTGCCGAAGAACATTTGTTGATCAACATTTCTGTAAGGGTTGTAGAGGGTGTCAGACCCCCACGTTAGACATACTTAGAAAAAAACTAAGCCGAAGAACATCCGGATTTTTTTCTCAGACAGACCTCAGCAACATAGCTTCTCACTGCACATAGTGAGACAAAAGAGTTGCCGTAGAACTTTTTTTTGTAACATGTGAGAACGATATCCGGTCCCAACTTTAGACAAAATAAGCCATTAAACACCCTTGATTTTATTCAAGTAGACTTTAGCTACCTAGATTTATATTCAACCTAGTAGGGACAAAAAAATTGCCATAGAATATTTTTTAGTAACTTTTCTGTAAGAGTTGGGATAGATGTCCTGTCCCAACTTTGGACCTACTTTACAAAATAAAACTAAACCGTAAAACACCCTTGCATTTTTCAAGTATACCTCAGTTACCCAGCTTCCCTTTACGCCTGTTATGGACAAAAGTATTGCCGAAGAATATTTATTTATTAACTTTTCTGTAATTTGCACCTTGTGCTGTGAAAAGTATGGCAGTTTAACATTTTGGTTTAACACTTTTCTGTAAGAATTGGAAATGGTGTCCAACCCCAACTTTGGACCTACTTAAAAAAAATCAGAACAACACCCCCGATTTTTATTTTCAGGTACACTACAGCTACCCAGCCTCTCTTCGCATTTAATCGGACAAAATGATTGCCGTAGAACAATTTTTTATTAATTTTTCTGTAAAAGATGTCCGACCCCAACTTTGGACCTACTTAAAAAAAGCCGAAAACCACCCTGGATGTTTTCCATTTAGACCTCAGTTACCCTGTTTCCCTTTACACATAGTGCAGGCATTGCAGAAGAACATTCTTTTATTAACTGTTGTGTAAAGGTGGAGTAGGGTGTCCAACCCCAACTTCGGAATTCTTACCAAAAAACTTAGCCGAACAACACCCTAGATTTTTTTCTCAAGTACATCTCATCTACTCAGCTTCCCTTTGGGTCTCTTGCAGACAATAGTATTGCCAAAGAACATTTTTTTTTCTATAAGAGTTGGGAACGATGTGCGATCCCAACTTTGGACTACTTAAAACAAAAGTAAGCCGAAAAACACCCTGCATTTGTTTTCTCAATTAGACCTCAGTTACCCAGCTTCCCTTTACTACTAGTGCGGACAAAAGTATTGCCGAAGAACGTTTTTCTATTAACTTTTCTGTAAGGGTGGGGTAGAGTGTCTGCCCCCAACTTTAGACTACTTAAAAAAAACGATAAGACGAACACACCATGGATTTTAACTCAAGTTGACCTCAGTTACCCAGCTTCCCTTTACACCTATTGCGGACAAAAGTTTTGCCGTATAACATTTTATATTTACTTTTCTGTGAGAGTTTGGTAGGGGTCCGAACCCAACGTTGGACTTACTAAAAAAAAACAAGAAAATTTGTTCTCCAGTAAACTACAGCTACCGAGCGTCCCTTTGCACTTAATGTGGACAAAAGTATTGCCGTAGATCATTTTTTATTAACTTTTTTGTAAGGGTGGGGCAGGGTGTCCCAACCGAACTTTGGACCTACTTAAAAACAAAAACAAATGAGCCAAAAAAAACCTGTTTGTTTTTTTTTGAAGTAATCATAAGCTACACAACTTCCCTTTGCACCTACTGCTGACAAAAGTTTTGCCATAGAACATTTGTAATTAACTTTTTCTTTGAAAAATAAAAAAAATAAACTTAGCCGAAGAACACGCTGTGTTTTTGTTTCCAGTTGACCACAGCTTCCAAGCTTCTCTTTTCCCCTAGTGCGGACAACAGTATTACCGTAACACATTTTCTAATTACTTGTCTATAAGGTAAAAGGGTAGGGTGTCCAACCATAACTTTTGACCTATTCAAAGAATAATAAAAAACTAACTGGATTTTAACTCAAGTAGACCACAGCTACCCAGCTTCCCTTTGCGCCTATTGCAGTCAAAAATATTGACGTAGAACAGTTTTGATTAACTTGTCTGTAAGGTAGTAAAGTAAAGTAGACTGTCCGAGTCAATCGTTGGACCTACTTTAAAAAAAATTAAACTAAGCCAAAAAACCCACTATGTTCTTTCTCAAGTACACTACAGCTACATAGCTTTCCTTTGCGCCTAGTGCGGACAAAAGTATTGACGTATAACATGCTTTATTAACTTTTATGTAAGGTAGTGAAGTAGACTGTCTGAGTCAATCTTTGGACCTACTTTCAAAATATGAACTAAGCCGAAGAACACCCTGTGTGCTTTCTCTAGTCAACCAAAGTTACCTAGGTTCCCTTTGTGCCTAGTGCGGACAAAAGTATTGCCGTAGTTTTTTTTTATTAACTTTTCTGTAAGGTACTGGGGTTGGGTGTCCGACTCAATCTTTGGACCTATTTAAAAAAAAAATAACAAGCCGAAGAACACCGTGTGTTTTTTCTCAAGTAGACCTCAGCTACCCAGCGTCCCCTTGCGCCTAGTGCTCACAAAGGTTTGATGTAGAACATTTTTTTATTAAATTTTCTGTAAGGTAGTGAAGTAGACTGGCCGACTCAATCTTTGGACCTAATTTAAAAGAAAATAAACTAAGTCGCAGAGCAGCCTGTGTTCTTTCTCAAATAGACCACAGTTACCCAGCTACCTTTTGCGCCTTGTGCGGACAAAAAGTATTGACGTAGAACATGTTTTATTAACATCCTGTAAGGTAGTGAAGTAGACTGTCCGACTGAATCTTTGGACCTATTAAAAAAAGCAAAAAAAATAACAAGCCGAAGAACACCGTGTGTTTTTTCTCAAGTAGACCTCAGCTACCCAGCGTCCCCTTGCACCTAGTGCTGACAAAGGTTTGATGTAGAACATTTTTTTATTAAATTTTCTGTAAGGTAGTGAAGTAGACTGGCCGACTCAATCTTTGGACCTAATTTAAAAGGAAATAAACTAAGTCGCAGAGCAGCCTGTGTTCTTTCTCAAGTAGACCACAGTTACCCAGCTACCTTTTGCGCCTTGTACGGACAAAAAGTATTGACGTAGAACATGTTTTATTTACTTTTCTGTAAGGTAGTGAAGTAGACTGTCCGACTCAATCTTTGGACCTATTAAAAAAAGAAAAGAAACAAAGCCGAAGAACACCCTGTGTTTTTTCTCAAGTAGACCACAGCAAACAAGCTTCCCTTTGGGCCTTGTGCGGACAAAAGTATTGACGTAGAATATTCTTTGTAAATTCTTCTGTAAGGTTGTAAGGTAGGGTGTTTGATCCGAACTGTGGGACCTACTTTAAAAAAAAACTAAGCTGAAGAACACCCTGTGTTTTTTTTCCATGTAGACAACAGCTATCTAGCTTCCCTTTGCGCCTAGTGCGGACAGAATTAGAACATGTTTTATTAAATTTTCTGTAAGATAGTGAAGTAGACTGTCCGAGTCAGTCTTTGTACCTACTTTAAAAAAAAAATAAACTAAACCGAAAAACACCCTGTGTTTTTTCTTAAGTAGACCAGAGTTAACAAGCTTCCCTGTGCGCCTAGTGCGGACAAAAGTATTGACGTAGAACATTTAAAAAAGATGTGGTATGATTGCCAATGAGACAACTATCCACAAAAGACCAAAATGACACAGACATTAACAACTATAGGTCACCGTACGGCCTTCAACATTGAACAAAGCCCATACCACATAGACAGCTGTAATAGGCCCCGATAAGACAATGTAAAACAATTCAAACGAGAAAACTAACGGCCTTATTTATGTAAAAAACATCTCTATTACTTTTTCTGTAAGGGGATGGGGTAAGGTGTCCGACCCCAACTTCGGACCTACTGAAGGAAAATCAAATGCCGAAGAACACCCTGTGATTTTTCTCAAGTACACCGCAGCTTCCTAGCTTCCCTTTGCGCCTAGTGCGGACAGGATTATTGACATAGAACATGTTTTATTAAATTTTCTGTAAGATAGTGAAGTAGACTGTCCGAGTCAGTCTTAGGACCTACTTTAAAAAAAAATAAACTAAGCCGAAACACACCCTACGTTTTTTCTCAAGTAGACCACAGCTACCAAGCTATCCTTTGCGCCTAGTGCGGACAAAAGTATTGACGTATAACATGCTTTATTAACTTTTATGTAAGGTAGTGAAGTAGACTGTCTGAGTCAATCTTTGGACCTACTTTCAAAATATGAACTAAGCCGAAGAACACCCTGTGTGCTTTCTCTAGTCAACCAAAGTTACCTAGGTTCCCTTTGTGCCTAGTGCGGACAAAAGTATTGCCGTAGTTTTTTTTTATTAACTTTTCTGTAAGGTACTGGGGTTGGGTGTCCGACTCAATCTTTGGACCTATTTAAAAAAAAAAATAACAAGCCGAAGAACACCGTGTGTTTTTTCTCAAGTAGACCTCAGCTACCCAGCGTCCCCTTGCGCCTAGTGCTCACAAAGGTTTGATGTAGAACATTTTTTTATTAAATTTTCTGTAAGGTAGTGAAGTAGACTGGCCGACTCAATCTTTGGACCTAATTTAAAAGAAAATAAACTAAGTCGCAGAGCAGCCTGTGTTCTTTCTCAAATAGACCACAGTTACCCAGCTACCTTTTGCGCCTTGTGCGGACAAAAAGTATTGACGTAGAACATGTTTTATTAACATCCTGTAAGGTAGTGAAGTAGACTGTCCGACTGAATCTTTGGACCTATTAAAAAAAGCAAAAAAAAAAATAACAAGCCGAAGAACACCGTGTGTTTTTTCTCAAGTAGACCTCAGCTACCCAGCGTCCCCTTGCACCTAGTGCTGACAAAGGTTTGATGTAGAACATTTTTTTATTAAATTTTCTGTAAGGTAGTGAAGTAGACTGGCCGACTCAATCTTTGGACCTAATTTAAAAGGAAATAAACTAAGTCGCAGAGCAGCCTGTGTTCTTTCTCAAGTAGACCACAGTTACCCAGCTACCTTTTGCGCCTTGTACGGACAAAAAGTATTGACGTAGAACATGTTTTATTTACTTTTCTGTAAGGTAGTGAAGTAGACTGTCCGACTCAATCTTTGGACCTATTAAAAAAAGAAAAGAAACAAAGCCGAAGAACACCCTGTGTTTTTTCTCAAGTAGACCACAGCAAACAAGCTTCCCTTTGGGCCTTGTGCGGACAAAAGTATTGACGTAGAATATTCTTTGTAAATTCTTCTGTAAGGTTGTAAGGTAGGGTGTTTGATCCGAACTGTGGGACCTACTTTAAAAAAAAACTAAGCTGAAGAACACCCTGTGTTTTTTTTTCCATGTAGACAACAGCTATCTAGCTTCCCTTTGCGCCTAGTGCGGACAGAATTAGAACATGTTTTATTAAATTTTCTGTAAGATAGTGAAGTAGACTGTCCGAGTCAGTCTTTGTACCTACTTTAAAAAAAAATAAACTAAACCGAAAAACACCCTGTGTTTTTTCTTAAGTAGACCAGAGTTAACAAGCTTCCCTGTGCGCCTAGTGCGGACAAAAGTATTGACGTAGAACATTTAAAAAAGATGTGGTATGATTGCCAATGAGACAACTATCCACAAAAGACCAAAATGACACAGACATTAACAACTATAGGTCACCGTACGGCCTTCAACATTGAACAAAGCCCATACCACATAGACAGCTGTAATAGGCCCCGATAAGACAATGTAAAACAATTCAAACGAGAAAACTAACGGCCTTATTTATGTAAAAAACATCTCTATTACTTTTTCTGTAAGGGGATGGGGTAAGGTGTCCGACCCCAACTTCGGACCTACTGAAGGAAAATCAAATGCCGAAGAACACCCTGTGATTTTTCTCAAGTACACCGCAGCTTCCTAGCTTCCCTTTGCGCCTAGTGCGGACAGGATTATTGACATAGAACATGTTTTATTAAATTTTCTGTAAGATAGTGAAGTAGACTGTCCGAGTCAGTCTTAGGACCTACTTTAAAAAAAAATAAACTAAGCCGAAACACACCCTACGTTTTTTCTCAAGTAGACCACAGCTACCAAGCTATCCTTTGCGCCTAGTGCGGACAAAAGTATTGACGTAGAACATTAAAAAAAGAAAATGTGGTATGATTGCCAATGAGACAACTATCCACAAAAGACCAAAATGACACAGACATTTACAACTATAGGTCACCGTACGGCCTTCAACATTGAGCAAAGCCCATATCACATAGACAGCTATAATAGGCCCCGATTAGACAATGTAAAACAATTCAAACAAGAAAACTAACGGCCTTATTTATGTAAAAAACATCTCTATTACTTTTTTCTGTAAGGGGATTGGGTAAGGTGTCCGACCCCAACTTCGGACCTACTGAAGGAAAATCAAATGCCGAAGAACACCCTGTGATTCTTCTTAAGTACACCTCTATTACTTTTTCAAGTCCACCACAGCTACCTAGCTTTCCTTTGCTCTTAGTGCGGACAAAAGTATTGACGTAGAACATGTTTTATTAACTTTTCTGTAAGGTTGTGAAGTAAACTGTCCGACTCAATCTTTTGACCTATTTAAAAAAATAAATAAACTAAACCGAAGAACACCCTGTGTTTTTTCTCAAGTACACCACAGCTACACAGCGTCCGTTTGCACCTAGTGCTGACAAAGGTATTGACGTAGAACAATTTTATTAACTTTTCTGTAAGGTAGTGAAGTAAACTAGCCGACTCAATCTTTGGACCTACTTAAAAAAAAAATTAAACTAAGTCGCAGAATAGCCTGTGCTCTTTCTCAAATAGACCACAGCTACCATACTTCCCTTTGCGTCTAGTGCGGAAACAAGTATTGACGTAGACCATTCTCTATTCACTTTTCTGGAAGGAAATGGGGTAGGGTGTCCGACCCCAACTTCAGACCTACTGAAAAAAAATAAAAAGCCGAACACGCTGTGTTTCTTCTCGAGTAGACCAGAGCAACCTAGCTTCCCTTTGCGCCTATTGCGGACAAAAGTATTGACGTAGAACATTTTAATTAAATTTTCTGTAAGGTAGGGAAGTAGACTGTCCGACTCAATCTTTGGACATACTTTCAAAAAAATAAACTAAGCTGAAGAACACCGTGCGTTCTTTCTCAAGTACACCACATCTACCTAGTTTCCTTTTGCGCCTATTGCGGACAAAAGTATTGACGTAGAACATGTTTTATTAACTTTTCTGTAAGGTAGTGAAGTAGACTGTCCATTTCAATCTTTGGACCTATTTAAAAAAAAAAAAAAACTAAGCCGAAGAACACCCGGTGTTCTTTCTCAAGTGCATTACTGCTACCTAGCTGTCCTTTGCGCCTAGTGTGGACACAAGTATTGACGTAGAACATGTTTTATTAACTATTTTGTAAAGTAGTGAAGTAGACTGTCCGATTCAATCTTTGGATCTACTTTCAAAAAAATAAACTAAGCGGAAGAACACCCTGTGTTCTTTCTCAAGTACACCACAGCTATTCAGTTATCCTTTACGCCTAGTGCGGACAAAAATATTGACGTAGAACATGTTTTATTTACTTTTCTGTAAGGTAGTGAAGTATACTGTCCGACTCAATCTTTTGACCAATTTAAACAAACACAAAAAACAAAGCCGAAGAACACCCTGTGTTTTTTTTTAAGTAGACCACAGCTACCATACTTCCCTTTGCGCCTAGTGCGGAAACAAGTATTGACGTAGAACATTCTCTATTAACTTTTCTGGAAGGAAATGGGGTAAGGTGTCCGACCCCAACTTCAGACCTACTGAAAGAAAATAAAAAGCCGAAGAACACCCTGTGTTTCTTCTCATGTAGACCACGGCAACCCAGCTTCCCTTTGCGCCTATTGCGGACAAAAGTATTTTTTTTTTATTATTTTTTTTAATATTAAACATATTTTATTAACAATCACCTGTTACATCAACCATCAGTTGCCCAGGGGAGCAACTAAGGGGGCCCCAATTTTTACAGTCTCATTTGTCGGGAAAAAAGCAAATGAGAAAAAAAATTCCACTATGAATTATTAACATCACCTTTATAAATCTTATCTATCCTTGTACAAATGTACATGTACCTGCAATCATTATCGATCTATATATATCTTTACCAGTTCTCACCAAATATAATTTTTTGAATAAAGTATGTTTTTATCTTTATTTATTTCTCACCAAGGCTACCTGTATTTATTAGGCAGTTTCAATTTTATCGTACACATCAAGTCTTTTGTTATGTTAATTTAAATTACATTTAACTTCTGGTCGAGTGATCATTTACCACGTGCGATTTGTTAAAGGGATGTGTAGTTCATTCATAAAAAAAAAAAATGGATTAATGGTTTTGATTTTCAAAAAGGATTTATTTCAAAGGTATGGTGAGTAAATATTTGTTTTTAAATGAACCTGTTGATCCAACATGACTTGTTACAATTAGATGATATACATGAATTACATACATAATAGAAATTACATGCACGGGAGTTGAGAGCAGTGTACATATTATTATTCAATCGGTAGTAAAGAGGTCACCGCACTGACCTGACCACGCAAAATATATATTTATATACAAAAAATGTCACAATAGTAGAAAAGGCTTCGTTTTTCGTATTTGGTTTAAGACATTTGAGCAAAAATTGCATTTCATGTTTTATCATATTTAAAATCACCGATTTACTTATCCCTTTCTTTTGATATTTTGCGATATTTCTAGTTTTCCAGATAACCCATTTCGTGATTAGAAGCACCGTGTCTAAAATTTGGGTATAAGATGCATCTGCATTAATGACCCCAAAAATTATACTTGTTTCCAATTTTTGTAATTTTTCGATACTAAATTTGGAACAAAATTTCCATATTTTCTCAAAAATTTCCCGCCAAACGTCTTCCACCAGTTTACAATAAATAAAAAGATGAAAAAGTGATTCGTTTTCATTGCAAAAGTGACACTTCCCGTTTGAGCGATTCATTTTTTGCAATTTGTCTTCACTGTAAATTATATTATGTAGTAACTTCCATTGAAGTTGTTTAGTTTTTCTGTTAGCTAAATTCTTATTTAAAGTTTCCCAAATGTATTCCCATGGTAGTTCATTCCCAAAATGTAAATTCCACTTAAGCTGGCTATTTGGAGCTGTTTTATTCTCATAAAAGTATCTAATATCTTTAAGGCATAATTTTTTGGCATCAACGACAACTCCATTTTTTATAAATTGACAAGAATTTGTTATTTTAATAGGTCTATCAGAATGACTTTGTATGATAGAGTCTGTTTTTAAAACGTCAATTTGTTGAGGTGTTAACGAAGATTTAATGCGGCTATATTATGCAATCCAATTTCTTTTATTTTTAACACTGTTAAAAATATCAAAAGAAGTTTTAAAGGATTTATTGTTTAAGTCCCATATATCTTTTATTTTTTTTATTCCACTGGAGGCAAAATTTGCATAATATAATGCATGTCACTTGAACTTAAATTTACAATTGCCGAATATATTTTCTTCTAAAAGGTCTTCTTTCGTGACCGATTTTTGGATTTTCTGTAAGTCAGTCCAGGAAATTAAAAGTTCTTTATAATATTTGGACATTTGTATTTGCCTAAAACATGTAGTGTCCGAACAAGAACATATAAAAAAATCTGTATCATATTTTTCGTCAAGTGACGTTAACCAGTATTTTCCTATTGCATTCCATTTTTGTGTTTTTGAGTTGACAATACTGTACATACTTTTCACCTGTTTTGATTTAATAAAGTCCCTTAAGTTTATCATTCCTATCCCCCCTTTTTCTTTCGGTAAACAGCACACTGTTCTAGCGATTTGGTTTATTTTCCCATCCCATATAAAGGACCATATAATATTATTTAATTGTTTTTCGTATATATCCGGGATACCTCTCATTTCAATTTCGTATCCAATGACAGACAGTACAAAAGATTTAATAATTAAAACTTTTCCCGTAAATGTGAGATCTCTGGATTTCCAAACTTCCATACAGTTTTTTATCTTATTTATTTTTTCTAACCAAATTTGATCCAAGTCCACCCCATATCCATGTTGTACCCCTAATGCTTTCACAGGACGCTTAGACCATTTAATTTTGTTAAATTTTGGTTTTTTATTTCGTCACTTGCCTAAATACATGCCAACAGTCTTATCCATATTCATTTTAGCCCCCGAAGCGTTTTCGTACAGTTTTAAAGTTTTAAATGTATTGACGTAGAACATATTTTATGAACTTTTCTGTAAGGTAGTGAAGTAGACTGTCCGAGTCAATCTTTGGACCTACTTTAAAAAAAATTAACTACGCCGAAGAAAACCCTGTGTTTTTTTTTCTCAAGTAGACCACAACTATCCAGCTATCATTTGCGCCTAGTGCGGACAAAAGTATTGACGTAGAACATGTGTTATTAACTTTTCTGTAAGGTAGTGAAGTTGAAGTAGACTGTCCGAATCAATAGTTTGACCTATTTTAAAATAAAAAAAAAAACTAATCCGAAGAACACCGTGTGTTTTTTTTCTCAAGGACACCACATCTACCTAGCTTCCCTTTGCTCCTATTGCGGACAAAAGTATTGACGTAGAACATGTTTTATTAACTTTTCTGTAAGGTAGGGAAGTAGACTGTCCGACTCAATCTTAGAACCTACTTTCAAAAAAATAAACTAAGCCGAAGAACACCCTGTGTTCTTTCTCAAGTACACCACATCTACTTAGCTTCACTTTGCGCCTATTGCGGACAAAATTATTGACATAGAACATGTTTTATTAACTGTTCTGTAAGGTAGTGAAGTAAACTGTCCATTTCAATCTTTGGACCTATTTAAAAAAAAAACTAAGCTGAAGAACACCCTGTGTTCTTTCTCAAATACACCACAGTCACCTAGCTTTCCTTTGCGCCTAGTGTGGACACAAGTATTGACGTAGAACATGTTTAATTAACTTTTTTGTAAGGTAGTGAAGTAGACTGTCCGATTCAATCTTTGGAACTACTTTATAAAAAAAATATAAACTAAGCTGATGAACACCCTGTGTTTTTTTTCTCAAGTAGACCTCATCTATTCAGCTTTCCTTTACGCCTAGTGCAAGAAAAGTATTGACATAGAACATGTTTTATTAACTTTTCTGTAAGGTAGTAAAGTAGACTGTGTGACTCAATCTTTTGACATATTTAAAAAAAAATTAAACTATGCCGAAGAACGGGTGTTCTTTCTTAAGTACACCACAGCTACCTAGCTTTCCTTTGCGCCTAGTGCGGACAAAAGTATTGACGTAGAACATTTTTTATTAACTTTTCTGCAAGGTATTGAAGTAGACTGTCCAAGTCAATCTTTGGACCTCCTTTCAAAAAATGAACTAAGCCGAAGAAAACCCTGTGTTTTATCTCTAGTAGACCACATCTATTCAGCTATCCTTTACGCCTAGTGCGGACAAAAGTATTGACGTATAACTTGTTTTATTTACTTTTCTTTAAGGTAGTGAAGTAGACTGTCCGACTCAATCGTTTGACCTATTTGAAAAAAAACTAAGCCGAAGAACACCCTGTGTGTTTTCTCAAGTAGACCACAGCTACACAGCTTCTCTTTGCGCCTAGTGCGGACAAAAGTATTGACGTAGAACATGTTTGATTAACTTTTCTGTAAGGTGGTGAAGTAGACTATCCGACTCAATCTGTTGACCTACTTTAAATAAAATAAACTAAGCCGAAGAACACCGTGTGTTTTTTGTCAAGTAGACCATATCTATTCAGCTATCCTTTGCGGCTGGTGGGAACAAAAGTATTGACGTATAACATGTTTGATTAACTTTTCTGTAAGGTGGTGAAGTAGACTGTCCGACTCAATCTGTGGACCTACTTTAAATAAAATAAACTAAGTCGAAAAACACCCTATGTTTTTTCTCAAGTAGATCTCAGCTATCCAGTTTCCCTTTGCAACTAGTGTGGACAAAAGTATTGCCGTAGAATATTCTTTATTAATTTTTCTGTAAGGTTGTGGGGTAAGGTGTCCGATCCAAACTGTGGACCAACTTTAAAAAACAAACTAAGCCGAAGAACACCCTGCGTTTTCGCTTAAGTACACTACAGTTTCCTAGCTTCACTTTGCACCTACAACGGACAAAAGTATTGACGTAAAACATGTTTGATTAACTTTTCTGTAAGGTAGTGAAGTAGACTGTCCGACTCAATCTTTGAACCTACTTTAAAAAAAATAAACACTGTGCGTTCTTTCTCAAGTACACCACATCTAACTCGCTTCCCTTTGCACCTATTGCGGACAAAAGTATTGACGTAGAACATGTTTTATTAACTTTTCTGTAAGGTAGTGAATTAGACTATCCATTTCAATCTTTGGACCTATTTAAAAAATAAAAAACTAAGCCGAGGAACACCCTGTGTTCTTTCTCAGGTACACCACAGCTACCTAGCTTTCCTTTGCGCCTTGTGTGGACACAAGTATTGACGTAGAACATGTTTTATTAACTTTTTTCTAAGGTAGTGAAGTAGACTGTCCGATTCAATCTTTGGACCTACTTTCAAAAAAATAAATAAAGCCGAAGAACACCCTGTGTTTTTTCTCAAGTAGACAACAGCTACCCAGTTTCCCTTTGCGCCTAGTGCGGACAAAAGTATTGACGTAAAACATTCTCTTTTAATTTTCCTGGAAGGAAATGGGAAAGGGTGTCCGACCCCAACTTCCGACCTACTGAAAGAAAATAAAAAGCCGAAGAACACCCTGTATTTCTTCTCACGTACACCACGGCAACCCAGCTTCCCTTTGCGCCTATTGCGGACAAAAGTATTGACGTAGAACATGTTTTATTAACTTTCTTGTAAGGTAGTGAAGTAGACTTTCCGACTCAATCTTTGGACCTCCTTTCAAAACAATAAACTAAGACAAAGAACACCGTGTTTTTTTTTCTCAAGAAGACCACAGCTATCGAGCTATCCTTTGCGTCTAGTGCGGACAAAAGTATTGACGTAGAACATGTGTTATTAACTCTTATGTAAGGTAGTGAAGTAGACTGTCCGACTCAATAGTTTGACCTATTTTAAAATAAAAAAAAGACTAATCCGAAGAACACCGTGTGGTTTTTTTTCAAGGACACCACATCTACTTAGCTCCCCTTTGCTCTTATTGCGGACAAAGGTATTGACCTAGAACATGTTTTATTAACTTGTCTGTAAGGTAGGGAAGTGGACTGTCCGAGTCAATCTTTGGACCTCCTTTCAAAAAAATAAACTAAACCGAAGAAAATCCTGTGTTTTTTTTTCAAGTAGACCACAGCTACCCAGCTTTCCTTTGCGCCTAGCGCGGACACAAGTATTGATGTAGAACATGTTTTGTTTACTCTTTTGTAAGTCACTGGGGTACGGTGTCCGACGCGAACTTTGGACTTACTTTTAAAAAAAATAAGCCGAAGAACACCCTGTGTTTTGTCTCAAGTAGACCACATCTATTCAGCTATCCGTTACGCCTAGTGAGGACAAAAGTATTGATGTAGAACATGTTTTGTTAACTTTTCTGTAAGGTAGTGAAGTACACCGTCTGACTCAATCTTTTGGCCATCTTAAAAAAAAATCTTAGCCGAAGAACACCCTGTGTTTTTTCTCAAGTAGACCACATCTACCCAGCTTCCTTTTGCGCCTAGTGCGGACAAAAGTATTGACGTAGAACATTTGTTATTTACAATTACGTAAGGTAGTGGGGTAGGTTGTCCGATCCAACTTTGGACCTTCTTAAAAAAAAAAACGAAGCCGAATAACACCCTGTGTTTTTTCTCAAGTAGACCACAGCTACCCAGCTGCCCTTTGCGCCTAGTACAGACAAACGTATTGACGTAGAACATTATCTATTACCTTTTCTGTAAGGTAATGGGATAGGATGTCCGATCCCAACTTTGGACCTACTTAAAAACAAAACTAAGCCGAACAACACCCTGGATTGTTTCTCAAGTAGACCTCAGCTACTTAGCTTCCCTTTGCACCTAGTGCTGACAAAAGTATTGCTGTAGAACATTTTTAAATAACTTTTATGTAAGGTCGGGTTAGGGTGTCCGACCCCAACTGTGGACTTACTTAAAAACAAAACTAAGCCGAACAACACCCTTGATTTTTTTCTCAAGTACACCTCAGCTGCCCAACTTGCCTTTGCACCTAGTGCAGACAAAAGAATTGGCGTAGAACATTTTTTATTAATTTTTCTGTAAGGGTGGGATAGGGTGTCCGACCCCAACTTTGAACCTTGTTAAAAAAATAAAATAAACTAAGCCGAAGAACACCCTATGTTCTTTCTCAAGTACACCACTGCTACCTAGCTTTCCTTTGCACCTAGTGCGGACAAAAGTATTGACGTAGAACAGTTTTGATAACTTTTCTGTAAGGTAGTAATGTAGACTGACCGACTCAATCTTTGGACCTACTTTAAAAATAATAAACTAAGCCGAAGAACACCGTGTGTCTTTTCTCAAGGAGACCACAGCTATCCAGCTATCCTTTACGCCTAGTGCGCACAACAGTTTTGACGTAGAACATGTTTCATTAACTTTTCTGTAAGGTAGTGAAGTAGACTGTCCGACTCACTCTTTTGACCTTTTTGAAAATAAAATAAACTTAGCCGAAGAACACCTTGTGTTTTTTCTAAAGTAGACACAGCTACCCAGCTTCCCTTTGCGCCTAGTGCGGACAAAAGTATTGACGCAGAACATTTTAACTAACTTTTCTGTAAGGTAGTGAAGTAGACTGTCCGACTTAATATTTGGATTTATTTCAAAAAAAAAAACAAAAAACAAAACCTAAGAACACCGTGTGTTTTTTTTTTTTCAAGTAGACCACAGCTACCAAGCTTCCCTTTGCGCCTAGTGCAGACAAAAGTATTGACGTAAAAAATTCTCTATTACCTTTTCTGTAAGGTAACATTTTCACTAAAAATTTAAGTAAGGGTTGGGTAGGTGTTTGACCCCAACTTTGGACCTAGTTTCAAAAAATAAAATTAAGCCGAATAACACCATGAATTTTTTATCAAGTAGACATTAGCTACTCTTTTCACATAGCGTGGACGAAAGTATTGCCGTAGAACATATTTAATTAACTTTTCTGTAAGGTTGGGTATGGTGTCCGACCCCAACTGTGGACCTACTTTAAAAGAAAAAAACTGAGCCGAACAACACCCTGGATTTTTTCTCAAGTAGACCTCAGCTACTTAGCTTCCCGTTGCACCTAGTGCGGACAGAAGTGCTGCCTTACAAGATTTTAAAATTAACTTTTCTGTAAGGGTTGGTTAGGGTGTCCGACCCCAACTGTGGACCTACTTAAAAACAAAACTAAGCCGAATAACACCCTTGATTTTTTCTAAAGTAGACATCAGCTGCCAAGTTTCCCTTTGCACCTAGTGCAGACAAAAGTATTGCCGTTGAACATTTTTTATTAATTTATCTGTAAGGGTGGGATAGGGTGTCCGACCCCAACTTTGGATCTAGTTAAAAGAAAAATTAAGCCGAACTACACTCTTGATTTTTTATCAAATGGACATCAGCTACCCACCTTCCTTTTGCACCTAGTGCGAACAAAAGTATTGCCGTAGAACATTTTTAATCAGCTTTTCTGTACGGTACTGGGGTAGGGTGTCCGACCCCAACTTTGGACCTACTTAAAATAAATCTAAGCTGAAGAACACCCTGTGTTTTTTTCTTTCATGTAGACAACAGTTACCTAGCTCCCCTTTGCGCCTAGTGCGGACAAGATTATTGACATAGAACATGTTTTATTAAATTTTCTGTAAGGTAGTGAAGTAGACTGTCCGACTCAATCTTTGGACCTATTTAAAAAAAAAATCAACTACTAAGCCGAAGAACACCCTCTGTTTTTTCTCAAGTAGACCACATCTACCCAGCTTCCTTTTGCGCCTTGTGCGGACACAATTATGGACGTAGAACATTTGTTAAAAACTATTATGTAAGGTAGTGGGGTAGGGTGTCCGACCCAACTTTGGACCTACTAAAAAAAATAAACTAAGCCGAATAACACCCTGTGTTTTTTCTCAGGTACACCACAGCTTCTTAGCTTCTCTTTGCGCCTATTGCGGACAAAAGTATTGACGTAGAACATGTGTTACTAACTTTTCTGTATGGAAGTGAAGTAGACTGTCCCGACTTAATCTTTGGACCTATTTAAAAAAAAAAAAACTAAGCAGAAGAACACCGTGTGTCCTTTCTCAAGAATGCAACAGCTACCTGGCGTCCTTTTGCGCCTATTACGGACAAATTTATTGACGTAGAACATTTTTTATTAACTTTTCTGTAAGGTATTGAATTAGACTGTCCGAGTCAATCTTTGCACCTACTTCAAAGAAAAATAAACTAAGCCAAAACACACCCTATGTTTTTTCTCAAGTAGACCACAGCTATCCAGCTTTCCTTTGCGCCTAGTGCGGACAAACGTTTTGACGTAAAACCTGTTGTATTAACTTTTCTGTAAGGTAGTGAAGTAGACTGTCCGACTCAATCTTTTGACCTATTTGAAAATAAAATAAACTAACCCGAAGAACATCCTGTGTTTTTTCTCAAGTAGACCACAGCTACCCAGCTTCCCTTTGCGCCTAGTGCAGACAAAATTATAGACGTAAAACATTCTCTATTACCTTTTCTGTAAGGTAATGGGATAGGATGTCCGATCCCAACTTTGGACCTACTTAAAAACAAAACTAAGCCGAACAACACCCTGGATTTTTTCTCAAGTAGACCTCAGCAACTTAGCTTCTTTTTGGACCTAGTGCAGACAAAAGTATTGACGTAGAACATTTTAAATAACTTTTATGTAAGGATGGGTTTGGGTGTCCGACCCCAACTGTGGACCTACTTAAAAACAAAACTAAACCGAACAACACTCTTGATTTTTTTTCAAGTACACCTCAGCTGCCCAGCTTCCCTTTGCGCCTAGTGCAGACAAAAGTATTGCCGTAGCATATGTTTTATTAACTTTTCTGTAAGGGTGGGATAGGGTGTCCGACCCCAACTTTGAACCTTGTTAAAAAAAAAAAAAATAAGCCGAACAACACCCTGGATTTTTTATCAATAGACATCAGCTACCCAGCTTCCCTTTGCACCTAGTTCGGACAAAAGTGTTGACGTAGAACATTTTTAATAAAAATTTAAGTAAGGGTTGGGTAGGTGTCCGACCCCACCTTGTACCTAGTTAAAAAAAAATTAAGCTGAACAACAACCGGGATTTTTGATCAAGACGACATCAGCTACTAAGTTTCCCTTTGCACCTAGTGCGAACAAAAGTATTGACGTAGAACATTTTAAAAAAAAAAATTAAGTAAGGGTTGGATAGGTGTGCGACCCCAACTTTGGACCTATTTCAAAAAAATAAAATTAAGCCGAACAACACCCTGAATTTATTCCCATTTCACCTACTGTGGACGAAAGTATTGCCGTAGAACATTTTTTATTATCTTTTCTGTAAGGTTGGGTATAGTGTCCGACCCTAACTGTGGACCTACTTTAAAAGAAAAAATATAAGTCGAACAACACCCTGGATTTTTTCTCAAGTAGACCTCAGCTACTTAGCTTCCCTTTGCACCTAGTGCGGACAACAGTATTGCCGTACAACATTTAAAAATTAACTTTTCGGTAAGGGTTGGTTAGGGTGTCCGACCCTAACTGTGGACCTACTTAAAAACAAAACTAAGCCTAACAACACCCTTGCTTTTTTCTCAAGTAGACAGCAGCTGCCCAGTTTCCCTTTGCTTCTAGTGCAGACAAAAGTATTGCCGTAGAACATTTTTGATTAGCTTTTCTGTAAGGGTGGGATAGGGTATCCGACCCCAACTTTAGATCTAGTTAAAAGAAAAATTAAGTCGAACTACACACTGTATTTTTTATCAAATAGACATCAGCTACCCACCTTCCGTTTGCACCTAGTGCGGACAAAAGTATTGCCGTAGAACATTTTTAATCAATTTTTCTGTAAGGGTGGGTTAGGGTGTCCGACCCCAACTGTGGACCTACTTACAAATAAAACTCAGCCGAACAACACCCTGCATTTTTTCTCAAGTAGACCTCAGCTGCCAAACTTCCCTTTGCACCTAGTGCAGACAAACGTATTGCCGTAGAACATTTTTAATTAACTTTTCTGTAAGGGTGGGATGGGGTGTCCGACCCCAACTTTGGACCTAGTTAAAAAAAAATTAAGCCGAACTACACCCTGAATTGTTCTCAAGAAGACATTAGCTGCCCAGCTTCCCTTTACACCTAGTGGAGACAAAAGTTTAAACAAAACTAAGCCGAACAACACCCTGGATTTTCTCTCAAGTAGACATCAGCTACTTAGCGTCCCTTTGCACCTAGTGCAGACAAAAGTATAACCGTAGAACATTTTTTATTAACTGTTCAGTAAGGGTGGGTTAGGGTGTCCGACCCTAACTGTGGACATACTTAAAAACAAAACTAAGTCGAACAACAGCTTTGATTTGTTTTCAAGGAGACATCACCTACTTAGCTTCCCTTTGCACATAGTGCAGACAAAAGTATAGCCGTAGAACATTTTTAATTAACTTTTCAGTAAGGATGGCTTAGGGTGTCCGACCCCAACTGTGGACATACTTAAAAACAAAACTAAGCCGAACAACACCTTTGATATTTTCTCAAGTAGACATCAGCTGCCCAGCTTCCCTTTGCACCTAGTGCAGACACAGGTATTGCCGTAGAATATTTTTTTATTAACTGTCCTGTAAGGGTGGGATAGGGTGTCCGACCACAACTTTGCACCTAGTTAAAAAAAAAATTAAGCCGAACTCCACCCTGGATTTTTTATCAAGTAGACATCAGCTACCCAGCTTCCCTTTTTGACCTTGTGCAGACAAAAGTATTGCGGTATACCATTTTTTTATTATTTTTCTGTAAGGGTGGAGTAGGGTGTCATACCCCGACTTTGGACCTACTTTGAATAAAACTAGGCCGAACAACACCATGTATTTTTTATCAAGTAGACATCAGCTACCCAGCTTCCCTTTGCACCTTTTGTACCTAGTGCGGAAAAAAGTATTCCCGTAGAACATTTTTTATTAACTTATTTGTAAGTCTGCGGTAGGGTTTCCGACCCCTACTTTGGACCTACTCTAAAAGAAAAAAACTAAATCAAAAACCCTAGATTTTTTCTCAAGTAGACCTCCCTTTTCAACCTAGTACAGACAAAAGTATTGCCGTATAACATTTTTTATTAACTTTTCTGTAAGGGCGGGGTAGTGTCCGACCCTAACTTTGGACCAACTTTAAAAGAAAAAACTAAGCCGAACAACACCCTAGATTTTTTCTCATGTTGACCTCAGCTATCCAGCTGCATTTCCACCTAGTGCGGACAAAATTTTTGCCGTACAACATATTTTTATTAACCTTACTTAAAGGGTGGGGTAGGGTGTCCGACCTCAACTTTGGACCTACTTTAAAAAAAAACTAAGCCGATGAAAACCCTGGATTTTTTCTCATGTAGATTTCAGCTACCCAGCTTCCTTTTGCATCTAGTGCAGACAAATGTATTACCGTAGAACATTTTGTTTTATTAACTTTTCTGTAAGGTTGGGGTGGGGTGTCCGACCGCAACTGTGGACTTACTTAAAAACAAAACTTATCAAGTAGACCTCAGCTACCCAGCTTCCCTTTGCACCTAGGGCAGACACAAGTTTTTCCGTACACTTTAATAATAAACTTTTTAGTAAGGGATGGGTAGGGTGTACGACCCCAGCTTTGGATCTAGTTCAAAAAAAAATATTACGCAGAACAACACCCTTGATTTTTTCTCAAGGAGACATCAGCTACTAAGCTTCCATTTGCATCTAATGCGGATAAAAGTATTGCTGTAGAACATTTTTAATTATCTTTTCTGTAAGGGTGGGGTAGGGTGTCCGACCACGACTTTGGACCTACTTTGAGTAAAACTAAGCCGAACAACACCATGTATTTTTTATCAAGTAGACATCAGCTACCCAGCTTCTCTTTGCACCTAGTGCGGACAAAAGTATTGCCGTAGAACATTTTTTATTAACTTTTCTGTAAGGGCGGGGTAGGGTGCTCGACCCCAACTTTGGACCTACTTTAAAAGAAAAAAACTAAGCCGAACAAAAAAAAAACTGCCGAAGAACACCTGGGGTTTCTTCTCCAGTACACATCAGCTACCCAGCTTCCCTTTGCACCTAGTGCAGTCACAAGTATTGCCGTAGAAGATTTTTTATTAACTTTTCTGTAGTGTAAGGTAGACTATAAGGTAATAAGACTGTCCGACTCAATCTTTGAACCTACTTAAACAAGAATAAACTAAGCCGTAAAACGTTTTTTTCTGAAGTAGACCACAGCTACACAGCTTCCCTTTGTGCCTATTGCGGACAATTATTTGACGTCAATATTTTTTTTATTAATGTTTCTGTCAGGTGATGTGGTAGGGTGTCCGACATCAATTTTGCACTTTCTTTCAAAAAAATAAACTAAGCCGAAGAACACCCTGTGTTTTTTCTCAAGTAAACCATAGCAACCCGGCCTTTCTTTTGATCAAGTGCAGACAGAAGTATTGCCGTACAATAATTTTTATTAACTTTTTATTTAAGGTAACGGGGTTGGGTGTCTGACCCTAAATTTGGACCTTCGTTAAAAAAACTGTGCCGAAAAACACCTTGGGTTTCTCTCCAGTACACCTCAGCTACCCAGATTCCCTCTGCAACTAGTGCAGACACAAGTATTGCCGTAGAACATTTTTAATTAACTTTTCTCAAGTGTAAGGTAGACTGTAACGTAATAAGACTGTCCGACTCAATCTTCGAACCTACTTAAAAAACAATAAACTAAGCCGTGGAACACACTGTTTTTTTTTCTCAAGTAGACCACAGCTACACAGCTTCCCTTTGTACCTATTGCGGACAAGTATTGGACGTCAATATTTTTTTATTTATTTTTCTGTAAGGTGATGGGGAAGGGTGTCCGACATCAATTTTGCACTTTCTTTAAAAAAAAATAATCCGAATAACACCCTGTGTTTTGTCTCAAGTAAACCACAGCTACCCGGCCTTTCTTTGCACCTAGTGCGGACAGAAGTATTGCCATACCACATTTTTTATTAATTTTTCTGTAAGGTAGCGGGGTTGGGTGTCTGACCCTGAATTTGCACCTACGTTAAAAACAAACTGTGCCGAAGAACACCTCGAGTTTGTTCTCCAGTACACCTCAGCTACCCAGCTTCCCTTTGCACGTAGTGGAGACACAAGTTCTGCCGTAGAACATTTTTTATTAACTTTGCTGTAAGGTATACTGTAAGGTAATAAGACTGTCCGACTCAATCTGTGAACCTACTTAAAAAACAATAAACTAAGCCGTAGAACACACTGTGTGTTTTCTCAAGTAGAAAACAGCTACAAAGCTTCCCTTTGCGCCTGTTGCAGAGAATATTTTGACGTCAATATTTTTGATTAATTTTTCTGTAAGGTAGTGGGGTAGGGTGTCGAACACCAACTGTGCACTTTCTTTCAAAAAAAGTAAAACTAAGCCGACGAACACCCTGTGTTTTTTTATCAAGTAAACCATAGCAACCCGGCCTTTCTTTGCACCTAGTGCAGACAGAAGTATTGCCGTACAATATTTTTTATTAACTTTTCTGTAAGGTAGCGGGGTTGGGTGTCTGACCTTAAATTTGGACCTACGTTAAAAAACTGTGCCGAAGAACACAATGGTTTTCTTCTCCAGTACACATCAGCTACCCAGCTTCCCTTTGCACCTAGTGCAGACACAAATATTGCCGTAGAACATTTTTTATTAACTTTTCTGCATGAAAGACTTTAAGGTGAGAAGACTGTCCGACTCAATCGTTGAACCTACTTAAAAAAGAATAAACTAAGCCGTAGAACACACTGTATTTTTTTTTCTGAAGTAAACCACAGCTACACAGCGTCCCTTTGTGCCTATTGCGGACAATTATTTGACGTCAATATTTTTTTTATTAATTTTTCTGTAAGATGATGGGGTAGGGTGTCCGACACCAATTTTGCACTTTCTTTAAAAAAAAATAAACTAAGCCGAAGAAAACCCTGTGTTTTTTCTCAAGTAAAGGACAGCTATCTGACCTTCCTTTGCACCTAGTGCGGACAAAAGTATTGCCTTACAATAATTTTTATTAACTTTTCTGTAAGGTAGCGGGGTTGGGTGTCTGTTCCTAAATTTGGACCTACGTTCCAAAAAAACTGTGCGGAAGAACACCTTGGGTTTCTTCTCCAGTATACCCCAGCTACCAAGCTTACCTTTGCACATAGTACAGACAAAAGTTTTGCCGTAGAACATTTTTTATTAACCTTTCTGCATGAAAGACTTTCAGGTGAGAAGACTGTCCGACTCAACCCTTGAGCCTACATGAAAAACAATAAACTAAGCCGAAGTACAAACTGTGTTTTTTCTCAAGTAGACCACAGCTACCCAGCTCCCCTTTGCGCCTATTGTGGACAATGATTTGACAAAGAACATTTTTTATTCTTTTTTTCTGTAAAGTAGTGGGGTAGGGCGTCCGGGCCCAACTTTGTACTTTCTTTTTAAAAGAATAAACTAAGCCGAAGAACACCCTGTGTTTTTTCTCAAGTAAACCATAGCAACCCGGCCTTTCTTTGGATCTAGTGCAGACAGAAGTATTGCCGTACAATAATTTTTATTAACTTTTTATTTAAGGTAACGGGGTTGGGTGTCTGACCCTAAATTTGGACCTTCGTTAAAAAAACTGTGCCGAAAAACACCTTGGGTTTCTCTCCAGTACACCTCAGCTACCCAGATTCCCTTTGCACCTAGTGCAGACACAAGTATTGCCGTAGAACATTTTTAATTAACTTTTCTCAAGTGTAAGGTAGACTGTAACGTAATAAGACTGTCCGACTCAATCTTTGAACCTACTTAAAAAACAATAAACTAAGCCGTGGAACACACTGTTTTTTTTTTTCTCAAGTAGACCACAGCTACACAGCTTCCTTTTGTACCTATTGCGGACAAGTATTGGACGTCAATATTTTTTTATTTATTTTTCTGTAAGGTGATGGGGAAGGGTGTCCGACATCAATTTTGCACTTTCTTTTAAAAAAAATAATCCGAATAACACCCTGTGTTTTGTCTCAAGTAAACCACAGCTACCCGGCCTTTCTTTGCACCTAGTGCGGACAGAAGTATTGCCATACCACATTTTTTATTAATTTTTCTGTAAGGTAGCGGGGTTGGGTGTCTGACCCTGAATTTGCACCTACGTTAAAAACAAACTGTGCCGAAGAACACCTCGAGTTTGTTCTCCAGTACACCTCAGCTACCCAGCTTCCCTTTGCACGTAGTGGAGACACAAGTTCTGCCGTAGAACATTTTTTATTAACTTTGCTGTAAGGTATACTGTAAGGTAATAAGACTGTCCGACTCAATCTGTGAACCTACTTAAAAAACAATAAACTAAGCCGTAGAACACACTGTGTGTTTTCTCAAGTAGAAAACAGCTACAAAGCTTCCCTTTGCGCCAGAGAATATTTTGACGTCAATATTTTTGATTAATTTTTCTGTAAGGTAGTGGGGTAGGGTGTCGAACACCAACTGTGCACTTTCTTTCAAAAAAAGTAAAACTAAGCCGACGAACACCCTGTGTTTTTTTATCAAGTAAACCATAGCAACCCGGCCTTTCTTTGCACCTAGTGCAGACAGACGTATTGCCGTACAATGTTTTTTATTAACTTTTTTGTAAGGTAGCGGGGTTGGGTGTCTGACCTTAAATTTGGACCTACGTTAAAAAACTGTGCCGAAGAACACAATGGTTTTCTTCTCCAGTACACATCAGCTACCCAGCTTCCCTTTGCACCTAGTGCAGACACAAATATTGCCGTAGAACATTTTTTATTAACTTTTCTGCATGAAAGACTTTAAGGTGAGGAGACTGTCCGACTCAATCGTTGAACCTACTTAAAAAAGAATAAACTAAGCCGTAGAACACACTGTGTTTTTTTTCTGAAGTAAACCACAGCTACACAGCGTCCCTTTGTGCCTATTGCGGACAATTATTTGACGTCAATATTTTTTTTTATTAATTTTTCTGTAAGATGATGGGGTAGGGTGTCCGACACCAATTTTGCACTTTCTTTAAAAAAAAATAAACTAAGCCGAAGAAAACCCTGTGTTTTTTCTCAAGTAAAGGACAGCTATCTGACTTTCCTTTGCACCTAGTGCGGACAAAAGTATTGCCTTACAACATTTTTTTATTAACTTCTCTGTAAGGTAGTGAGGTTGGGTGTCTGATCCTAAATTTGGACCTACGTTACAAATCAACTGCGGAAGAACACCTTGGGTTTCTTCTCCAGTATACCTCTGCTACCCAGCCTCCCTTTGCATCTAGTGCAGACACTAGATTTGCTGCAGAACATTTTTTATTAACTTTTCTGTATGCTAGATTGTAAGGTAAGCAGACTGTCCGACTCAATCTTTGAAACTACTTAAAAAACATTAAACTAAGCCGTAGAGCCCACTGTGTTTTTTCTCAAGTAGACCACAGCTAACCAGATCTCCTTTGCGCCTATTGTGGACACTGATTTGACATAGAATAGTTTTTATTATTTTTTCTGTAAGGTAGTGGAGTAGGGTGTCTGGCCAAAACTTTGCACTTAAAAAAAAAAAATAAGCCGAACAACAATCTGTGTTTTTCTCAACTAAACCACAGCTACCTGGCCTTTCTTTGCACCTAGTGGGGACAGAAGTATTGCAGTACAACATTTTTTTTTTCTGTAAGGTAGCGGGGTTGGGTGTCTGACCCTAAATTTGGACCTACGTTAAAAACAAACTGTGCCGAAGAACACCTTGAGTTTCTTCTCCAGTACACCTCAGCTACCCAGCTTCCCTTTGCACCTAGTGCATACCCAATTTTTGCCATAGAACATTTTTCATTAATTTTTCTGTAAGGTAGGGGGTTAGGATGTCGGACACCACCTTTGCACTTTCTTTCAAAAAAAAGTAAAACTAAGCCGAAGAACAACCTGTGTTTTTTCTCTTGTAAACCACAGCTACCCGAATTTTCTTTGCACCTAGTTAGGACAAAAGTATTGCCGTTCAACATTTTTTATTAATTTTTCTATAAGGTAGTGATGTTGAGTGTCTGACCCTAAATTTGGACCTACGTTACAAAAAAAAAAACTGTGCGAAAGAACACCTTTGGTTTCTTCTCCAGTATACCTCAGCTATCCAGCTTCCGTTTGCACCTAGTGCAGACACATGTTTTGCCGTAGACCATTTTTAAAACTTTTCTGTTTGGTAGACTGTAAGGTAAGAAGACTGTTTGACTCAATCTTTGAACCTACTTGAACAACATTAAACTAAGTCAGAGAACACACTGTTTTTTTTCTCAAGTAGACCACAGCTACACAGCTTCCCTTTGCGCCTATTGCGCATAATGATTTGACGTCAATATTTTTTTATTAATTTTTCTGTAAGGTAGTGGGGTAGGGTTTCCGACACCAACTTTGCACTTTCTTTCAAAAATATAAACTTAGCCGAAGAACACCCTATGTTTTTGTCAAGTAAACCACAGCTACCCGACCTTTCTTTGCACATAGTGCGGACAGAACTTTTGCCGTACAACATGTTTTATTCATTTTTCTGTAAGGTAGTGAGGTTGGGTGTCTAACCTTTAAATTCGGACCAAAGTTAAAAACAAACTTTGCAGGAGAACACCTTTGATTTCTCCTCCAGTATACCTCAGCTACCCAGCTTCCCTTTGCACCTTGTGCAGACACAGGTTTTGCCGTAGAACATTTTTTATTAACTTTTCTGTATGGTAGACTGTAAGGTAAGATGACTGTCCGACTCAATCTTTGAACCTACTTAAAAAAAAACAATAAACTAAGCCGTAGAACACACTGTGTATTTTATCAAGTAGACCACAGCTCCTCAGCTTCCCTTTGCGCCTTTTGCGGACAATGATTTGACGTACAACAATTTTTATTCATTTTTCTGTAAGGTAGTGGGGTAGGGTGTCCGGCTCCAACTTTGCACTTTCTTTAAACAATATTAAACTAAGCCGAAGAACACCCTGTGTGTTTTTCTCAAGTAAACCACAGCACCTAGTGCGGACAAAAGTAATGCCGTAAAACAGTTGTCATTAACCTTTCTGTAAGGTAGACTGTAAAGTAGACTGTCCGACTTAATCTGTAAACCTTCTTAAAAAAGTAGCTTCCCTTTGCGCCTATTGAGGACAATGATTTGACGTAGAACATGTCTTATTAAAAAATTTCTGTAAGGTACATGTAGTTGGGTAGGGTGTTCGGCCCCAACTTTGCACTTTCTAAAAAAAAAGTAAGCTGAAGAACACCCTGTGTTTTTTCTCAAGTAAACCACCGCTACCCGGCTTTTCTTTGTACCTAGTGCGGACAAACATATTGCCATACAGCATTTGTTATTAAATTTTCTGTAAGGTACAAATGTAGTTGGGTAGGGTGTCCGACCCCAAATTTGGACCTACTTTAAACAAAATTAACTAAGCCGAAGAACACCCTAGATATCTCAGCTACTAGTGGAAGATATTAGCAAGTAAAATGGAGGGAATTGTGCAAATGATGATACAAGCATGAACATTAGCACTAAGCATAATTATTATATACTTTTTAAGAAAAAACTGCTGGTGATAAAAAAAAATCATTTTTATAAATTGTCTGTTTTTTTCCAGGTTTAAAATACTTATTTTTCTGGAAAACATTTTCTTTGATCTTCTTTTAGAATAAAATATTATTTGGTGGCTACCTTCATTTCATGTGACATTTATACATATATTACATGTTCAGGATTTGCGCATGCGCGAAGATGTTACAAAATTCACACAAAAACATTTGAGCTATTCATTATATACATTTGTACCTAGCGCTTTTGGATTTTTAATGACGTTATGAATTTGTTCGAAACTATTTTTTGAGGTTATGATACACATGCGTATAACAATTTCACACATGCGCAGACTATTTATAGACATAAAGAGATATTTGCACGCACTATAAGGGCACAATGATGTAAATCGTAGTTCATCTTACAGATGAGGATTTGGATTTTGTAAACATATCTTTGTTATCATTTCATTCCTCTAAACATCAAGGCTCTTCTGTTCAGTTCCTGTAACTTTTATGATGCCACTGTTTGAAAACACGTCCTTTCAGGTGCAATGATCAAGCATTCATTGAATAAGGTGAAAAAGGTGGTTAACTTTCTAAATCCCGGGCAACAACAATTATAGCTGCAGATCAACCACTTTGGTATTGGCTAAGCAATTACAGTAGGAATGGCCAGATTTGTACGGGGAAGATAGGTTTATCGTCATGTTTGGTGGATTGTCCATTACAATGACTTGTTTTAAAAGTCTGAGTGAAATCTTGCGTGATAGTGGATTGACATTTGCCCTCACTGAAGCCGACATTGCAACACCTATAATAGCAGATTCTTTTCATAATGTTCAAATGTAATAATAACTAAACACGCACATCGATGACAGCATGTGTTTTGATTGAATTGATAATGTCAGCTGATAAACGCGTAAACGCAGAACATATAACCCATGACTATATATCGTTTAAATATTTGATCAACTGGTGTAAGGAAAGAGAGTCATCTTGACCACAGTTTAATTTCTGTCGTTCAATTATGAATTAAGAACTTCTTGTGCTTTCGGTAGTACGCCCATTTCACAAGTCAGATATCGTACTTTACAAACAGTCCATACTAAGCCTTTTAGGCCAGGTGAGCTAAAAACATTAGAGAAATATAATTAAGGTACATATTCAAAAAAGATGTATGCACATGATTAATCCTTTTTCATATTTCAGGAAAATCCAAGACCACAGAAAGCTTCCTGATTCCTAAACCTTTGTGATGTTGATGCGAACTGTCTATTTAGGAATATTATTATATGAACAGTATGTGTACATGTGGACAATTTTCAATAACAATTTACCGATGATAAACTTCGAATAAATATTTGCAATAATTCAATGACTTTTCGAAACGTGAGGATGTCAAGACCTTTGTGCTTTCTGTTATATAATAGATTTTGTGCATTTAAAAAATTGAGGAAATGGTTTATTTTCAAGTATAAATCACACAAATCATCATACATATAAAATCAAAATAGACTTTTTCATTTGTTTAATTCATACAGTGTATATCTTCACTGTCTCCTATGTATTTAGTTTAAAATACTAGACTATAGTTTTTATATGTTTTAAAAACTGAAAACACTTCATTTTACACAAGTAGTTATTTTTTAACTTTTAATTTAAATTATTTTATGATAGAAATCATAAAAAACAACAATTAAGCCTGTATATAAATACACTGGACTTGTTATTTTGCTTGAATATTGAAACCATATGTATCTCATCAGGTTAATGACTTTTAAGCGTGCACACAAATTCCAATTGCAGCTGATGAAGATCAGATTACATGATATGAACTTTCACTGAGAATTATGTGGTCAATCAAATTTAATGGTTTGTTATGCTCAACCTGAGTTGTTCAGATATAGTTTGTCGCTAGAGTATGTCAGTTTTACTGGATGTGTTCAGACTGGAGCGTTGTCAATGTGCACAACTTGTGTTTTTTAATTATAAATTTCAATAGCAAGGTCAACATTCAAAAACTGAATGATTACCTTTGGAAGACAAAAGTTTAGTCGTAAGAATAACCTGCTACAATAAAGATGTTCGAAAAGCATCTTTAACTGTTGTTTTTGGGAGAGGAGTCGTCAAACTTATAAAAGAGGATGTTTAAAATTCAGAGGCGGATTTAGAGGGGATCAGGGAGACCCCCGGGTTTCTGGGGGAAATTTGGTTGATTAAATAGGGAATCACTGAAGCATGACCAGAGCGGACCCCCCTCTTAGGCAGTCAGTGTGCCCCCACTTATAACATTTCTGGATCCGATAGTTAAATTCCCTATTCTCATACTATATATATTTTTCTTATCATGGAACTGAATGCATTAATTCCCAGGGGAAGGCTATAGGGATAGCTTGAATAGGTCTTTCAAGCTTCATTAATATATAAAAAGGGTGGGAAATTTAAAACGGTCAGGGTTATTTCTAATTAAGTGTCTGATGCTAGTATTTATCGTGTTGCGGTTAAAACCACATTTGTAAATGTGTCAGATGTTTCCGGCATTTTTTAGATTTTAACGAGAGAAATTTATTTATTACTGAAAAATTGTTACACCAGGGTTTTTGATATCACAAACTAGTCAAAACATTTACTAAATTTTATCATCGGTATAAGGACATCATTCGTAAATATAGCTCAACATGCAGACTTCTAATACGTTCAGGTATTTCACATCCAATTTTTTATGGTAATATTCTTTATAAAGCACAAAGGTGTCAGTATTCACCTCAGAAACTTACAAAACCTTGAATAGACTTATTAAGAAAGGATATAATTACGATACTGTTGTCAAGTCATTAAAGATTGCATATTTTGGCGTTAATATTGAGTCACAGATAAGGTCTTTGCATCGGAACTAAACACATTTATTCTAAAAACAGTTGTTGGCATGACACGGGTTATGTTCTTCTCATATATGTTATGATGATATGATACTAAACCCCTAACGGGAAGGATTGTGCCTGATGTTCATATGATGAAATCATAATCTTTCAGTCAGTTTAGTTGAAGTCTGGAGCTGGCATGTCAGTTAACTGCTAGTAGTCTGTTGTTATTTATGTATTATTGTCATTTTGTTTATTTTCTTTGGTTACATCTTCTGACATCAGACTCGGATTTCTCTTGAATTGAATTTTAATGTGCGTATTGTTATGCGTTTACTTTACTACATTGGTTAGAGGTATAGGGGGAGGGTTGAGATCTCACAAACATGTTTAACCCCGCCGCATTTTTGCGCCTGTCCCAAGTCAGGAGCCTCTGGCCTTTGTTAGTCTTGTGTTATTTTAATCTTAGTTTCTTGTGTACAATTTGGAAATTAGTATGGTGTTCATTAAAACTGGACTAGTATTTATTTGTTTAGGGGCCAGCTGAAGGACGCCTCCGGGTGCGGGAAATTCTCGCTACATTGAAGACCTGTTGGTGACCCTCTGCTGTTGTTTTTTATAACACATATCAAGTTTGAATTTTGGTCTCAATAATTTTCACCGTTCCAGAGTTATGCCCTTTACAAATATGCAAAATTGCTGAATATTTCGTTTCCTTTCTCTAACTCGAGTTTGCCTCAACCAAATGTTATGAAGTTTAAAAATGCTTACTGCCACGAAACTCATATCAGGAACACACTTTTAATGTTCTTGATTTATGAGCATTTATAACGTCTTATGCAAGCGGGGGCATTATCTGCATATGGCCCATGGACACATTCCCCATTTAGTTTTTTTAATAAGTGTTTTTTTTCAAAGAAAACTTATCTCAGAACTAAATTGTGACTATTTTGCCAAGTGACTTTTTGTCCGTGACTTTTTGTCTAGTGACTTTCTGTCCTACATATTTTACTGGTCAGTACTTGATAAGCTTGACTTATACTTGATAAATAAATATATCCGACGCTTGGAGCTCAATGCCATTAATCTGCGTTTTATCTGTTTTCTAGATTTACTCGAACAATACTTCTTGATCACTGGCTGACTACTGCCACAATTAATAAATCCAAACCTGACCTATATTCGACTCTACCAAACTCGATCGCCTTTTGATTCCTATACTTAACCATGCACATGCACGAGTACAAATGACCGCTACAAGACTCTATGAAAGATATCCACATAGATGGGAAGATGTGGTATAAGTGCCAATGAGATAACTCTCCATCCAAGTCACAATTTATAAAAGTAAAACATTATAGGTCAATGTACGGTCTTCAACACGGGGCCTATGCTCACACCGAACAACAAGATATAAAGGTCGATAAAAAATTACTGGTGTAAAACCATTCAAGCGGGAAAAACCAACGGTCCAGGTCTGATCTATATAAAAAAATACGAGAAACGAGAAACACTCTTAATAAGCTTTCGATCGAGGTATACTATATATCTGTTATTAGGGGCTGAAGAGTCCTGTCAGTCCATTCCATTATTCAAAATATCCATTTCATTATTCAAAATTGGCTGTTTCTGAATGTTCACGCGTACATATATGTTTTTCGATATTTAAGTCCGTGGTTACTCCTGTAATATCCGTTGCGGAACATATTGACTATCTACCTTTTGTTCCTCTTTTAATAAGCTTTCGATCGAGGTATAATATATATCTGAAATTAGGGGCTGAAGGGTTCTGCCAGTCCATTTCATTATTCAAAATATCCATTTCATTATTCAAAATTGGCTGTTTCTGAATGTTCACGCGTACATATATGTTTTTCGATATTTAAGTCCTTGGTTACTCCTGTAATATCCGTTGCGGAACATATTGACTATATACCTTTTGTTCCTCTTTTAATAAGCTTTCGATTGATGTATAATATATATATCTGTAATTAGGGGCTGACGGGTCATAGCAGTGCATTCCATTATTTAAAATATCCATTTCATTATTCAAAATTGGCTAACATGTTTAACCCCGCCATATTATTTATGTATGTGTCTGTCCCAAGTCAGGAGCCTGTAATTTAGTGGTTGTCGTTTGTTTAAGTGTTATATATTTGTTTTTCGTTCATGATTTTAAATAAATAAGGCCGTTAGTTTTCTCTTTTGAATTGTTTTACAATGTCTTATCGGGGCCTTTAATAGCTGACTATGCGGTATGTGCTTTGCTCATTGTTGAAGGCCGTACGGTGACCTATAGTTGTTAATGTCTGTGTCATTTTGGTCTTTTGTGGATATTTTTCTCATTGGCAATCATATACCACATCTTCCTTTTCATATTTCCTCATTTTTCGCATGTTGTGGCATTTAGGTCCTCCGTAAACCCTCTTATGGTCATTGCGAATCAAAATATAGCTATAGTGTCACAGTCAAATTTTTTTATATTTATTTCACTATTCACCGCTTCAATTTGAATAATGAAACATAAACCATTTCATTATTTATTAATCATTTTTTTTTATATTTAATAATGAATAATGAACTATAAATAATGGACGTACTTCAGCGCGGTTCATATGGGGAGACCCAAATTGAATACTAACTTTTTTGCAATCTTTATAATGTTCATGTCGTGTTTTTGATACTTTTCGTATTTCATCGAGAACCCATAATATTTCATAATTGAAGGATGGCTAAAATATAGAAATAAGAAATATATTGTTTATTTTCAAATACACCAAATATCTGCCAAAGACCAAACGACGGTAAATTAAACAAATAAGTTGATAGACGGCCTTCAACAATGAGCAAATTTGATTTTACCCCGAACACAGAGACACGTTGTTTTATACTTCGTGCTTAGAAAATAGACACATGCATGGCCCAGAGGCGGATTTAGAGGGTTTTTTTCAATTTTAGGTTAAACAAAAATGGTTGGTCAAACAGGGAATTACCGAGGCATGATTGCAGCGGACCCCTCTTCGGCAGTCAGTGATCCCCCCCCCCGTATGAAAATTTCTGGATCCGCCACTGCAGGCATGGCAAAACAGAAAATAAAAGTCAGGAATAAAAGACCAGTTTAAAAATCTTTGTTTTCTACTAACACTGTCTATTATTTTAAAAAGAATATCTATATGCTAATATCTTATTTGAAAACTATTTACTAGATAGTTTAGAGGATAGATTGATGTAGGTTTGTGTGAAATTGGTGAGAGAAAACAATGTTGCAGGGAGGATAAAGATTTTCATTGAACTTTTTATTTCACTCTAAGTCATAAGCCCTGATTTTACACATAATTTACAGTTTTATCTCAGCATGTTATCAGTAATCTGTTACATATATAAACTTTGTGGTCACACTTTCTCTTTGATTCACTAATTGTAACCAGATGTATGTTGATTAAGTGAACCTCTTAATGTTAAACTGTTTTATCAGAAATTGTTTTGTATAATTGGTATGTCCCTGTCCTTCCACAGGTTTCATTGTATTTTCTGCTCTGGTAAAAAATATGATGATCGTCAAGAAAAAAATCTGGGACTATTAGACCCCGTTTACACTGACAAATAATATCGATCTTTGGTCCAGTGTAAACGGGTAAGATCGATCTTCAATCGGACTTAAAAAGTCTACCTCTAGGGGTGGTTTTAAAATGATCGATCATATTTGAATCGATCTTTCTTTTTGTGCAAACGCTTAGATCGATCGCGATCGATCTTTTTTCAGGTGTTTGTTATATTTAGATAGGAAAATAAAAGTCAGACCGGTTCTTTTTATGTTGTAGTGTAAACGCACTGGATTTAATAAGATCGATCTTGCTTGTGCAATGTAAATGCGAACTGGGGTGAACACGGCCCTTGTCTTTTTAAGATCGATTCAAATAAAGATCGATTCAGTTTCGTTGCCAGTGTAAACAGGGTCTTATACCAAAGGTATAATAGTCCAGATAAAATTTATTATAAGAAAAAAAATACAAGATTGATAATGAAAATACGAATATTTATTTTACTACGATATACAACCTTCCCTGCATTTATCTGAAAGGATTTTAGTCCTCAACTTTATTTTCTATTCCTTGTATTTCTTAATCTAAAGAAAACATACGATATAAAATGTATGGTAAAAAAAAATCTAGATAAATTTCTCAATTAACTTAATGACTTCCTATTTTTTATAACTGTTGTTGAAGTGAATTCAGGAAAAAAAACAAAGGTGTACCGTAAACAATTATTCCACCATTGACAAAGGATCTGATATATATATAATATTCTTATCATTTCCGTGCATAAAAATTTAAAAAAGTAGGCACGGGGTATGCATTGCCCTACCTGCCTAGTTTGTTTAAATGACCAAACAAACTTTCAATCCCCTTTCACTATCAATTCGAAGTGTAATACGCAGCTGTAACTAATAGAAAACAAAAACTAACAGATCTTGGAAAAAGGGGGAGGGCTAAACAAAAATATTGTCCTTGATCTATGGATTCCTTTTTTTATTTATTTTAAATTCTAGATATTGATTGAACTTAAACATACTTTGGAGTAAAGTAGTTTTGAGATTTTAGCTACCATTTATTTTACTTAAACTGTGGAGTCCTTGGAATTTTTCTGCGTGACAATTTCTTTTTTGCTTACGGTTATTCATCTTCTTGAATATTTTATTTTCTGGGAAAAAAGTTCTCCCTTGATGTCTTTAGCAAAGGTTTCAGGTCCAAAGTTGCATTCAATTTCTCCTGATTATAATTTTGATAGACACCCTTGACCCTAAACAAGAAAATCTGGAATAGGTGCAAAATGAAGACTTGCTGACAAGAAACCTGTATTTGAAAGGCAATCTACATTATTTGCAAATATTTGAACAACACATTAATGTGTCATTCCACAGCTGACCATTTATTTGGACTCATTAATTATTTTTTTTTTTTGGCATTTCTAAAGATATCTGACATATGTCTTCCTATGTAAGTCAATGAAGGCATATTGCCAAATTCCATTTCTACAAAAACTGAGGTAAATATGTCATTTGATAAATAACATGGTGTAGCTTTTGGTGTCATTTCAACGTCGCGCACGCCCTTGTCAAAATCAATTTTATCAAAAGATAAACGAAAAATATTAATTACACCCCCAAATGACTATCCTCTTTTCTCCCCCGTAACAGTACAATGTGGTTATCAATTTTTTTCTTTTCCAGCCTGCCCATTAATGCTTGATAATATCTGAACCTATGTCATTCTCTTTTTAAAAGTGTGTAATACTTGCTACTGTGCAAAACAATTAAAATTGCAATACAACTTAATCCCTTTTCAGTTGACATAGAATAAATTAAAGTATAATTATAAATATTTTAATATATTTTTTTTTCCATATCAACTTCTGATATCAAACTTTCACATACATTGGCTAGATTTGATTTAGTTAGTTCTATAAATACAACAGATTTAAGAACTCTATGTTTTAAATGTAAATAAGTCTAGAAGTAGAACATTTGTATTAACAATTATGTAAGGTAGTGGGGTAGGGTGTCCGACCAAACTTTGAACCTACTTAAAAAAAAAATAAACTAAGCCGAATAACACCCTGTGTTCTTTCTCAAGTTCTTCCTAGCTTCCCTTTGCGCCTATTGCGGACAAAAAGTATTGACGTATAACAATTTTATTAACTTTTCTGTAAGGTAGTGATGTAGACTGACAGACTCAATCTTTGGACCTACTTTAAAAAAAAAAACTAAGCCGAAGAACACCGTGTGTTTTTTCTCAGGAAGACCACAGCTATCCAGCTATCATTTGCGCCTAGTGCGGACAAAAGTATTGACGTAGAACATGTGTAACTAACTTTTCTGTAAGGTAGTGAAGTAGACTGTCCCGACTTAATCTTTTGACCTATTTAAAAAAAAATCTTATCCGAAGAATACAGTGTGTTCTTTCTAAAGAATACAACAGCTACCTGGCTTCATGTTGTGCCTACTGCGGACAAAATTATTGACGTAGAACATGTTTTATTAACTTTTCTGTAAAGTAGTGAATTAGACTGTCCGAGTCAATATTTGCACCTACTTTAAAGAATAAAAAACTAAGCAGAGAAACACCATCTGTTTTTTCTCAAGTAGACCACAGCTATCCAGCTTTCCTTTGCGCCTAGTGCGGACAAACCTTTTGACGTAGAACATGTTTTATTAACTTTTCTGTAAGGTAGTGAAGTAGACTGTTAGACTCAATGTTTTGACCTATTTGAAAATAAAATAAACTAAGCGGAAGAACACCCTGTGTTTTTTCTCAAGTAGACCACAGCTACCCAGCTTCCCTTTGCGCCTTGTGCGGACAAAAGTATTAACGTAGAACATTCTCTATTACCTTTTCTGTAAGGAAATGGAACAGGATGTCCAATACAACTTTGGACCTACTTAAAAACAAAACTAAGCCGAACAACACCCTGGTTTTGTTCTCAAGTAGACCTCAGCTACATAGCTTCCCTTTGCACCTAGTGCAGACACAAGTATTGCCGTAGAACATTTTTAAATAACTTTTCTGTAAGGGTGGGTTAGGGTGTCCGGCCCCAACTGTGGACCTACTGAAAAGCAAAACTAAGCCGAACAACATCCTGGATTTTTTATCAAGTACACATCAGCTACCCAGCTTCCCTTTGCACCTAGTGCGGACAAAAGTTTTAACGTAGAACATTTCTAATAAAAATTTAAGTAAGGGTTGGGTAGCTCTCCGACCCCAACTTTGGACCTAGTTCCAAAAAATAGAATTAAGCCGAACAACACCCTGAATTTTTTATCAAGTAAACATTACCTACTAAGCTTCCCTTTTCACCTAGTGTGGACGAAAGTATTGCCGTAGAACATTTTTAATAACTTTTCTGTAAGGTTGGGTATGGTGTCCGACATGAAATGTGGACCTACTTAAAAACAAAACTAAGCCGAACCACACCCTTGATTTTTTCTCAAGTAAACATCAGCTGCCCAGTATCCCTTTGCACCTAGTGCAGACAAAAGTATTGCCGTAGAATATTTTTTATTAACTTTTCTGTAATTGTGGGTTAGGGAGTCCGACCCTAACTTTGGACCTAGTTAAAAAAAAAACTAAGACGAACAACACCCTAAATTTTTTCTCATCTCGACATCAGCTACGCAGCTCCATTTCCACCTATTTCGGACAAAGTTTTTGTCGTAAAACATATGTTCATTAACTTTTAAGGGTAGGGTAGGATGTCCGACCCCAACTTTTTACCTACTTTACCAAAAAAACCTAAGCCGAAGAACACCCTGGATTTTTTCTCAAGTAAATCTCAGCTATCCACCTTCTCTTTGCACCTAGTGCAGACTAAAGTATTGCCGTAGAACATTTTTTTATTAACTTTTCTGTAAGGTTGGGTTAGGGTGTCCGACCCCAACTGTGGACATACTTAAAAATAAAACTAAGCAAAAAAACACCCTGGATTTTTTTATCAAGTAGACATCAGCTACCAAGCTTCCCTTTGCACATACTGCAGACTAAATTATTGCAGAAGAACAATGTTTATTATCTTTTCTGTAAGGGTGGGATAGGGTGTCCGACCCCAACTGTGGACCAACTTAAAAACAAAACTAAGGCAAACAACACCCTGGATATTTTATCAAGTAAACATCAGCTACTTAGCTTCCCTTTGCACCTAGTGCGGACAAAAGTATTGCCGTAGAACAATTTTTTTTATTAACTTTTCTGTAAGGTTGGGGTAGGGTGTCCGACCCCAACTTTGGACCGATGATGACGATGATGATGATGATGATGATGATGATGATGATGATGATGATGATGATGATGATGATGATGATGATGATGATGATGATGATGATGATGATGATGATGATGATGATGATGATGATGATGATGTTGATGTTGATGATGATGATGATGATGATGATGATGATGATGATGATGATGATGATGATGATGATGATGATGATGATGATGATGATGATGATGATGATGATGATGATGATGATGATGATGATGATGATGATGATGATGATGATGATGATGATGATGATGATGATGATGATGATGATGATTTCCAGTGTACAGTGATTACTATCTGTATCGATATTCAATTATTGACTTTTTTCTATTATTCCAAACTGATGAAATACCCTTACAACATAAGAATCAAAACTTTTGACGACTTTTATTGATTGTTTTATAGAGATTATGATAATAACACGATGTTGACCGCTGTGCCTCTATTTTTGACATTTTTACTCAAATTGTCTGTTTGTTTAGTTCACAAATTTAATACAACAGTCATACAAGTGAGAGGTTTAACTAGCTTTAAAACCAGGTTTAGTCCACAAGTTTTCATATAAGAAAATGCATGTACTAAGTCAGGATTATACCAGTTGGTGTTTATTGGTTTGATATGGTCCCAATTTGTTATTGTACTTTCATTACTATCTTTATTAATATGCAATCATTAACTATTTTCTTATTACTAATTTCAGGAGCATTTCCAAACTTATGGTATGATCTTACAACATCAGGGGCAAAACATTTGGCGACTTTTACAAACAGGTTTATTCGAATGACTGTTAGATTAAGCTATACATCAATATCAAGATAATCAACTGTACATTTATTCTACCTAATATAACGGTACTATTAAAATTAGTTTACTATTGCTAAAACAAAATTTAAGAAAAGTAGGCACGTAAAACAGTCTTTCCCATAAACAATTGTGAATAAAATGACGTTTTCTTTTGCAAGGAGAGCCTTACAAAATTTGAAACTAGAGGAAAACAATGCACAAAAATAAATAAGTACTGTTATAACAAGATTCTTTCAATGAATATAACAATTATAGGGTCATTTTTTAGACAATTAGTCTTAAATGCATTCGAACACATATATGTCTATATGCATTTTTGTCTATATGTTTTTTTGTCTATATGCCGTTTTGTGTTTCTTTCTTATATATGACGTGGCTTTGTACTTATACATCCCATCATTGTATTATTGTGGCATGGTAAATGTTTGTTAATATATTTGTTTGTTTTATAGGGATTAAGATAATAACACAATGTTGGCTGTTGTGCCTCTATTTTTGACATTTTCACCTGTTATATCTGTTTGTTTTGTTCACAAATCGTTGTCAAAATAATGGATTTTAATACGAAAGTCATACAAGGGAGAGGTTTAGCTAGCTTTAAAACCAATTTAATCCACCATTTTGTTATAAAAAGAAAATGCCTGTACCAAGTCAGGAATATGATAGTTGGTGTTCATTGGTTTGGTATGGTCTCTATTTTCTATTGTACATAAATTACTAACTTCATTAATGTTCAATTCTTGATTCTTTTTATTATTAATTTCAGGAGATTTTCCCAACTTGTGGAATAATATTACAACATCAGAAGAAAACGTTTGGCGATTTTAATAACAGGTAAATTCGATTGACTCTTAGAAAAAAGCAATATATCAAGATATCAGATTATCAACTGTACATGCATTCTATCTAATATAACGGCACTATTAAATGTGGTTTTAAATGAATTTTGCTGAAAAACAAATAAAAAAAGGTTTGCACGCAAAACGGTCTTATCCAAAAGCAATTACAAATAAAATGATTTTTTTTTCTATTGCAAGGAGAGTCTGTAAAAAGTCGTAACAAATGACAAGGTATATAAAAAAGAATAAGTAAACACTTTTTCAAAAAGATGCTTGCAACAAACATAAAAATGGTAGGTTCATAGTTTAGACAATTAGTCGAAAACGCATTCAATCAAATATATCTGAATTCGTTATTTTTGTAAAAAATCTAAATGAACTTAAACAAATTTAGTGTACACTGTTCTTTATTCTTCTGTGGGCATTGACGTCAAACATTTGCTATATTGAAATAAAAATTAAATTTTGCAAATAACTCCGCATTAAGTTCATTGTTTGGAAAAATGTTACAAACATCTTTTGACATCAACTCATAAAAATCCATTCCTGAATGCGATTTGAAATTTGTAATATTCATGAGATTACACATTTTGATTTCATGAGGATATTTAAAAAAAATAATAATAAGGTTGTGTTAAAAATGATTTAATTTTTCAACAGTTTAAAAAATAAAACATTTGTAATTGCTTGTTTAAGAAAAAAATATAGTTCAATTTCATTGTAAAAAGTAAATATGAAAATTGCTGACCTTAAGCATTTTTTTATTTGACTTTAAATATTGGAAATGAAAAATGCTCCAACGTGGAGCATTTTTCAATTTGACATCAAATATTAAAAAATGAAAAATGCTTCAATATGCATTGGACCTTTTTTTTCATTTTGACATTATAAATTGAAAAATCAAAAATCCTCTAACGTACATCATTTTTTATTTTACTTTGCAGTATTTCCTTTCCCTTGTTTATAGCTAACAATCTTGAAGAATTGTTTATGATGTATACATGTGCACTTTCTTTTGGTATCAACTTATTCCGAACATGAGTAGTATTTATATATTATGCATATCATAACATTGAGAATAGAAATGGGGAATGCTCAAAAGAGACAGCAACTCGACCAAAGTGCAGAAAACAGCCGAAGGCCACCAATGAATCTACAATATACCTCTAGTCAACAGACACACAGCAATGCGCACAGTATTGCTCATTTCAAAAGAAGTCCGAATTCGATGTCAGAAAAAGTAACGTAGTATATGTATTTGATTTTATGAGGAAGGGAAATAAAAAAAATGAAGAAAAAATACACTATTATTAAAGGGGACTATATTCGTAGACACCGAAAAGCGGGATCAATAATTGTGGTTTTGGGCCAATAAGATTTCTGACTCTGAGTTTTAATGTGCGTGATTTCGTGTCTATGTATATTCTGCATTGTTTAGATGTTATTCAGATGGTCTAACACTACATATTTATGTCCAAGTCAGGAGCCTCCGTCTTTTGTTAGTTTTGCTTATGTTTTGTCAATTTAATTAATTGTTTTCTTATATATTGTACTTGTGTGTAACTTCTATTTTCACTGCATACGTACACATGTTTAGGGGCCAGCTGCATGAAGCCCACCTTCGGTCGCTGTGTTGAAGACCAATTGGTGATATTGAGCTCTTTTCTGCTCTTTGATCGGGTTGTTGCCTCTGTTACACGTTCCCCATTTCCAACTTTAGACCTACCATAAAAAATTATAATATAAGCCGGAAAACACCCTGGATTATTTCTCAAGAAAACATAGGCTACCCAGCTTCATTTTTTACCTTGTACTGACAAACGTTTTGTCGTTCGACTTTTGTTATTAACTTTTCTGTAATGTAATATGGTAGCGTGTACGACCTTAAATTTGGACCTACTTTATTTTTTTTTTACTAAGCCGAAGAACACCATGGATTTTTTCTCAAGTAGAAATAAGCTACCCAGCTTCCCTTTGCAACAAAAGTATTGCCGTAGAACATTTGTTATTAACTTTTTCTGTAAGGAAGTGTAGTACGGTGTCCAACCCCAACTGTAGACCTACTATAAAAAAAAATATAAACTAGGCCGGAGAACACCCTGGATTTTTTCTCAAGTAAACATAAGCTACCCAGCTTCCCTTTTTACCTTGTGCTGACAAAAGTTTTGTCGTTCAACATTTTTTATTCACTTTTCTGTAATGAAATGGGGTAGGCGGTCCGACCCTCCATTTGCATCTACTTTAGAAAAAAAAAAACAAAGCCGAAGAACACCCTGTGTTCTTTTTTAATTAAACCACAGCTACCCGGCCTGTGTTGCACCTAGTGTGGACAAAAGTATTGCCGTAGAACATTTTTTATTCATTTTTCTGTAAGGTAGTGTGGTACGGTGTCCGACCCTTACTATGTTCCAACGATATAAAAGAAATAAACTTAGCCGTAGACCACCCTGTGTTTTTTCTCTCAAGTAAACCAAAGCTACCCAGCTTTTCTTTAAACCTAGTGCAGACAAAGTTATTGCCATTGAACATTTTTTTTATTAACTTTTCTGTAAGGTAATGTAGTACGGTGTCCGACCCCAACTTTAGACCTACTATCAGAAAAATCAATTAAGCCGGAGAACACCCTGGATTTTTTCTCAAGAAAAGATAAGCTACCCAGCTTCCCTTTTTACTAAGTGCTGACAAAAGTGTTGTCGTACGACATTTGTTATTATTTTTTCTGTAATGTAATGTGGTAGCGTGTCCGACCTTAAATTTGGACCTACTTAAATTTTTTTAACTAAGCCGAAGAACACCATGGATTTTATCTCAAGTAGAAATAAGCTACCCAGCTTCATTTTGCACCTTGTGCTGACAAAAGTATTGCCGTAGAACATTTATTATCAACTTTTCTGTAAGGAAGTGTGGTACGGTGTCCGACCCCAACAGTAGACCTACTATAAAAAAACATAAACTAGGCCGGAGAACACCCTGGATTTTTTCTCAAGAAAAGATAAGCTACCCAGGTTCCCTTTTTACTAAGTGCTGACAAAAGTGTTGTCGTACGGCATTTGTTATTGACTTTTCTGTAAGGCAGTGGGGTAGGGTGTCCGACATCAACTTTAACCCTACTATAACAAAAATAAACTAAGGCGGAGAAAACCTTTTGTTTTTTTTCTCAAGTAGACAACAACTACCCAGATTTTCTTTAAACCTTGTGCAGACAAAAGAATTGCCATTGAACAAATGTTTATTAACTTTTCTGCAATGAAGTGTGGTACGGTGTCCGACCCCAACTTTAGACCTACTATAAAAAAAATTAACTAAGCCGGAGAACACCCAGGATTATTTATCATGTAGAAATAAGCTACCCAGCTTCCCTTTGCACCTTGTGCTGACAAAATTGTTGTCCAACAACATTTTTTATTAACTTTTGCGTAAGGCAGTAGGGTAGGGTGTCCGACCCGAAATTTGAACTTTCTTTCAAGAAAAATAACTAAGCCGAAGAACACCCTGTGTTTTTTCTCAAGTGAACTACAGCTACCCGAACAATCTTTGCACCTAGTGTGGACAAAAGTCTTGTCGAACAACATTTTTCTTAAATATTCTGCAAGGTAGTGTGGTACGGTGTCCGACATCAACTTTAGACCTACTATAAAAAAACAAACTAAGCCGGAAAATACCCTGGATTATTTCTCAAGAAAATATAAGCTACCCAGCTTCCCTTTTTACCTTTTGCTGACAAAGGTTTTGTCGTTTAACATTTTTTATGAACTTTTCTGTAATGTAATGGAGTCGCGTGTCCGACCCTAAATTTGGAACTACTTTAAAAAAAATTAACTAAGCCGAAGAAAACAATGGTTTTTTTCTCAAGTAGAAATAAGCTTCCCAGCTTCCCTTTGCACCTTGTGCTGACAAAAGTGTTGTCGTACAACATTTATTATTAACTTTTCTGAAAGGTAGTGGGGTAGGGTGTCTGACCCCAAATTTGGACTTTCTTTAAAGAAAAATAACTAAGCAGAAGAACACCCTGTGTTTTTTCTCAAGTAAACCACAGCTACCCGGACTTTCTTTGCACCTTGTGCGGACAAACGTATTGCCGTAGAACATTTTTTATTAACTTATCTGTAAGGTAGTGTGATACGCTGTCCGATCCCCACTTAAGACCTACTAAAAACAAAACATAAACTAGGCCGGAGAACAACCTTAATTTTCTCTTAAGTAAACATAAGCTACCCAGCTTCCCTTTTTTCCTTGTTCTGATAAAAGTTTTGCAGTTCAACATTTTTTAATTAACTTTTCTGTAAAGTAATGGGATAAGGTATCCGACCCTCCATTTCCACCTATTAAAAAAAATTAAAACAAAGCCGAAGAACACCCTGTGTTTTTTTCTCAAGTAAACCACAGCTACCCGGCCTTTTGTGCACCTAGTGTGGGCAAATTCTGTATAAAAATGCTCAAATTCATAGATATTAAAGTTTTTTTTAAACATCGTTAAAAAGATGTGTGTCTAAGGTGAACGCTGACACAAGAACCCTGTAATACTAGTACAAGAGTATAGCATGTAAACATTCCTTCTAAATAACATGGTTGTATTGGAAATCTTTTCATACAGATTGACAACCTCATGGTCCGATATGCATGTAATATTTGCCACATGACGCCCATAGTTCTTTCTACCATCATCATATCTTATTCTTTGATATTGCTGTAAACATCGATGGTTCCCACCCAAACAAAATGTGCCATATAAAAGGTTGAAGAGGTGATAAGTAGATGGGGCATATGCCTTCCCCGATTCGTAAAGAAACTTAATAGATCTTAATGGGTGCGTCTAAACACTGCTAAGGAGTCCTTAGTGCATTAAGGACTTATAACATGCCACTAAGGACTAGATGGGGTTCTGTTACATGTAATTTCTTTTCATATTATGATAGAAATTGATATTTAATGCATAAGTTTCACATTTTATAAGAAAATAATCATAAATAAACGAGATATTCAGCATTTAGATCCTCCGTAATCCCTCTAATGGTCATTGCGGCACACATGGTTTATACTCAGTTTATTCCTCTATCAGGAAGCTTTAATTTAGTGTATACATTTTGCCTTGATTAGGGTTGCAACAGTCCATTCCATTATTCAAAATAAGCTATTTCTCCATGTTCAAGCGTATTTCGATATTTAGGTCCTTCGTTTTTCCTCTAATATGCGTTGCGGGACATGTTGACTATATACCTTTTGGTCCTCTCTTAATAAGCTTTCGAATGAGGTATAATGTTTATCTATAATTAGGGGCTAAAGGGTCGCAGCAGTCCATTCCATTATTCAAAATATCTATTTCATTATTCAAAATTGGCTATGTCTTAATGTTCACGCGTAATTTGGCATTTAGGTCCTCCGTAATCCCCCTAATGGTCATTGCGGCACATATCGTTTATACTCAGTTTATTCCTCTATCAATAAGCTTTAATTTGGTGTATACATTTTGCCTTGATTAGGGTTGCAACAGTCCATTCCATTATTCAAAATAAGCTATTTCTTCATGTTCAAGCGTATTTCGATATTTAGGTCCTTCGTTTCTCCTCTAATATGCGTGGCGGGAGATGTTGACTATAAACCCTTTGTTCCTCTCGAAATAAGCTTTCGAATGAGGTATAAGGTTTATCTATAATTAGGGCTAAAGGGTCGCAGCAGTTCATTCCATCATTCAAAATGTCCATTTCATTATTCAAAATTGGCTATTTCTCAATGTTCACGCGTATTTCGATATTTAAGTCCTTCGTTACTCCTCTAATATGCGTTGCGGATCATATTGACTATATACCTTTTGTTCCTCTCGTAATAAGCTTTCGAATGAGGTATAATGTTTATCTATAATTAGGAGCTAAAGGGTCGCAGCAGTCCATTCCATTATTCAAAATATCTATTTCATTATTCAAAATTAGCTATGTCTTAATGTTCACGCGTATTTTGGCATTTAGGTCCTCCGTAATCCCTCTAATGGTCATTGCGGCACATATCGTTTATACTCAGTTTATTCCTCTATCAATAAGCTTTAATTTGGTGTATAAATTTTGCCTTGATTAGGGTTGCAACAGTCCATTCCATTATTCAAAACAAGCTATTTCTTCATGTTCAAGAGTATTTCGATATTTAGGTCCTTCGTTTCTCCTCTAATATGCGTTGCGGGACATGTTGACTATAAACCCTTTGTTCCTCTCGTAACAAGCTTTCGAATGAGGTATAATGTTTATCTATAATTAGAGCTAAAGGGTCACAGCAGTCCATTCCATTATTCAAAATATCCATTTCATTATTCAAAATTGGCTATTTCTCAGTGTTCAAGCGTATTTCGATATTTAGGTCCTTCGTTTCTCCTCTAATATGCGTTGCGGGACAAGTTGACTATAAACCCTTTGTTCCTCTCGTAATAAGCTTTCGAATGAGGTATAAGGTTTATCTATAATTAGGGCTAAGGGGTCGCAGCAGTCCATTCCATTATTCAAAATATCCATCTCATTATTCAAAATTGGCTATTTTTCAATGTTCACGCGTATTTCGATATTTAAGTCCTTCGTTACTCCTCTAATATGCGTTGCGGATCATATTGACTATATACCTTTTGTTCCTCTCTTGATAAACTTTCGATTGAGGTATAATATATATATATATAATTAAGGGCTGAAGGGTCATAGCAGTCCATTCCATTATTCAAAATATCCATTTCATTAATTCAAAATTGGCCATTTCTCAATGTTCACGCGTAATTCGATATTTAAGTCCTTCGTTTCTCCTCTAATATGATTTGCGGAACATATTGACTATATACCTTTTGTTCCTCTCTTTATTAGCTTTCGAGTGAGGTATAATATATATCTGTAATAAGGGGCTGAAGGGTCATAGCAGTCCATTCCATTATTCAAAATATCCATTTCATTGTTCAAAATTGGCTATTTCCTCATGTTTACGCATATTGTGGCATTTAGGTCCTCCGTAAACCCTCTTATGAGCATTGCGAATCAGGACATAGCTATAGTTTCACAGTCAATTTTTTTTATATTTATTTCACTATTCACCGCTTCAATTTGAATAATGAAACATAAACTATTTCATTATTCATTATTGAATAATGAATAATGAACTATGAATAATGGACGTACTTCAGCGCGGTTTTTTGAAAAGCAAATGCATATGAATAAAAAAATCTGACAAATTTGGAATGTTAGTAAATACCGTGTTTAACATAGAACACAGGTCCGAGACCACAATTGTCGTCCCTTGATTTTCGTTGTTAACGAATATAGTCCCTAGTGTTGACAGTTTGACGTTTATCGAAAGTTTCTCATTCAAGGGACGTACCAGTTTAGAAGTTGGCGTATCAGTAACAGTTTGTGTTGGTCGCAGAGACATTTGTTCGAAATAATGTTCATGTTTTGAAATGTGTCCATTATTGTGTCTATAATAATTGAATTATATACTTGTCATCAAATGAAACGATAAACAAGTTTGAATTAAAATTTATCATAATATATAATAAATAGGCAAAACTTACCCGATGAAAAACATATATTTGAAAAGCAAACGCATATGAATAAAATAATCTGACAAATTTGGAATGCTAGTAAATACCGTGTTTAACAGAGAACACAGGTCCGAGACCACAATTGTCGTCCCTTGATTTTCGTTGTTCACGAATATAGTCCATAGTGTTGACAATGGGTTACTTGCCATTAATTTGTATACCCCTTCCAAAGTGATTCCTTTATGTTTAATGCCTCAAATTGCAAGAAGGGCGGTGAAATTACACTGTATAAAAATTTGGGTCCAGAATATTAAAGGAAAATATTGATTAGGTCCAGCTGAAAAAGGTTCAAAATTAGCACTTCGGAAGCTGTCAAAAGATTTCAAGACGCCCTAAACATAAAATTGTCTATATTTTGAGTTAGAGCCGATGAAGTTTTCTATATTTTTGATATAATTTGTCCCGAAAGTAGTACAACACTCTGTTAACATTTCTTTGAGAAAGCTCAGGTGGGATCTTTTTTATTTTCATTTATGTTCTAAAAGAAATGCACTACGAAATAATTGTGGTCTCGGACCTAAGAGGTGAAATCTGTAAATATAGAATCTGTACTTTGGCAACTTCCCTAAATGATTTGATGGTGTCAATTTGTCAAATAGCATGAAACTAAAGGATTTAAACTTTTATTTTATAGAATTTCTGCAAAAATGACCAATTTTGGCATTTTATGGCCAAAATAGGCATTTTATAGATTTTTCAATATTGATGCATAAATGGCATCCCGATTTTCAATCTGACAGGTTTTCATGTGTCAATATTTGTGTTTCTATGCTTTTATCTAGTTCTGTTACTTATTTATGCACTCTGAATCTACAGAAAAGAAGATTATCTCAGACAATATGTGCTAAATGTGTTGTATAAATGACCCTTGTCTAACGCCCTGTTTGGATGAAGTCAAAAGTGTGGAGCTTGGTACATAAAATTTGAAGTCCATAATAAAGACCTCACTAAATTTGTATCAAAAGCACTTTACAATGTCTATTGTACCTGTTCCATTTCACATAATATCTTTCTGTTCTTCTGTAGGATAGCAAGTGGTTTAAATATAAGCCTGTTGAGAATGAATTGCATGCAAGTTTTCCCCTAAAAAGGCAAAAATCTTTGTATCAGATCATACTGTCTGTAAGAAAAGTTAATTGCAAGAGTCTTTTTGTGCTCAGATTTGTTGTATCATGTCACATGAGTATAGAAATGATAAAAAAGACACACATTTTTATTTCTTATAGCCTCAATATGCATTTTTTAATGTAAATAAGTGGCACGACCTAAATAGACCCTACATTATTTCCAGTCTTACTTGGCCTAAGACCCTTTGAAATTAATATGATATGTTATTTGTAACTTTTCTTTCCATTTAAAGTACATTTAATACATATGTAAGGATTATTTATAACCAAAAAGCTTCACAAATTTAAAATTACTGGAAAATGTCACATCTTCATGTAAGACCCCCTTCATTGAAAAATATCAATTTTTAGGCACAAAGTCATATAAAGGAGTAGGTCCGGTAAGGACCGATTTTGGCCTCAAATTTTATGTTCATCTGACGAAAGATTTTGACCACTTTTTAAACACTTAAGTGTCTATTTTATTCGAACCAATTAGTTGATGTGAAAGATTTTAACTGATTTAGTCATAAAAAACGCACCGATTCAAGCTGAAATATGAAAAATCTACCAAATATGCCGAATAATGTAATTTTTCAGATGATTTTTGTCAATAATGAAAGTGGCCGCATCCGTGTTCATCTTCAACCTTTATATATGTTATGTATTATCATAAAATACAACTTACATTTCAATATTAAGGATGAACACGAATGCGGCCACTTCCATTTTACACGAAAACCGTCTAAAATTTAACTTAAATGCTAGAATTGTGAAGATTTCAGTAATTTAGCATGACTTAATGGTGCTAGGACCCGATATACATGTATGTGCATTGTATTGTCAAAATCAGCCAAAATGTATGTAGCAGAAGCATTCTACTGTCCAATGAATAACTAAAAGTTTACATTTGAACAATTTTGTAAAACTGCTATATTTTAGGGCCAAAAAGGGGTCTTACTGGACCTACTCCTTTGACTTTTGAATAACTACACTAAGTCTGATAAATCAAATGAGTACTCTATTGCTTTTAGTACATGATAATTGATATCAAGGCATTTAAAAAGTTTTTTTTTCAATATTTTAATTTTAAAAGCCCCAAATGTTGATAGTTGAAATTTTTCAATTTTAACGTCAAAATTTAACACGCAAAGATGAGTATAGAATTTAATATACTGTCTATAATATATATCATATTGTTATGAAACTTTGTAAGCAGTGTTTTAATTTATTAAACTTTGGTCATACCAAGTTTTATTAAGATTATTCCACTCTTTCTATCCTATTAGGTCCGAGACCACAATTGTCGTCCCATGATTTTCGTTGTTCACGAATATAGTCCCTAGTGTTGACAGTGGGTTACTTGCCATTAATTTTTATACCCCTTCCAAATTGATTTCTTTATGTTTAATGCCTCAAATTGCAAGTAGGGCGGTGAAATTACACTGTAAAAAAAATTGGGTCCAGAACTTTAAAGGAAAGTAGTGATTAGGTCCAGCTGAAAAGGTTCAAAATTAGCACTTCGGAAGCTGTCAAAAGATTTCAAGACGCCCTCAACATAAAATTGTCTATATTTTGAGTTAGAGCCGATGAAGTTTTCTATTATTTTGATATAATTTGTCCCAAAAGTAGTACAACACTCTGTTAACATTTTTTTGAGAAAGCTCAGGTGGGATCTTTTTTATTTTCATTTATGTTCTAAAAGAAATGCACTACGAAATAAGTGTGGTCTCGGACCAGAGTCAAAGAGATTTTGCGGAAAATAATGAAAAAATCGCTCCTTAATTATGAATATGGGAATTAAGTACTTAAATATCTGCAAAGGAACTAACAAAGTTTAGCAGACAAAGTTTAAATTTTAATATCTTTTTTTGAATTTTCGGATGAAAAAATGATTTTATTTCGCGTATTTGTCTTAGTTATTTGTTATTTAAATATCAGACCAATTGGGCACTTGATTACCTTGGTACATTATAACCAATTTCATTATGTATGGAAACATTTGTAACTTGTATTGTTTCTATTGTTGACTAGTATATTTTTATAAACATCATACGTTATGTATACTATGTGTCGGTATCGCGGACGTTCGGATGGTAGTTATCGTGTATATGTATTTGTATTTATACTAATTTTAATACATTATAAAGATATTTTGATACAACTTCAGAGCCTCTTGTTATTGTATAGTCTTGTTAGTGTACCACTGGTAGAGCTTTATTTGACAGTTTGTGTCTATTTACGTCTGTTATCTCACCCTCAAAATGTTTAAATAATTTCTGTATTTCAAACACGTCTGGCAGAACATTTATATTTGTCTCCTTTTTTATGTTTTTAAATTGCACTCCTTGAAATAATGTTAATCGATAAAATGTATATTAAAAGTTTAAATACAGTGTTATATGAGAACCCGTGCATAATAATTTTTATTTAATGATTTTAACTTGATAATAACAAGCAAAACTATATTAAATGGATATTTTTCAGGTATATTTTTCTTCTTCAAACTTCCTTTAAATTCAGTGTACGTATTTGAAAGGAAGTTCATTTACATAATCTGCAGTATACCTTTCTGGTTATATAAACTACCTTCAGATGATAATGAGTTGATGAATGTGTCGTTTAATTATCATACTGTTTAAAAATAGAAATGTCTTAAGTCAAGTTCAAAGATTTCACTCAAATTCTCATATTTAATTCATGATATTCTAATACGTATTTCTTAATAACAAAAGTATAAGAAAATATGTTTAAATAATTGATATACCGGTTTTATAATTTGGTACACTAAACCCGGGGTGTGTCCTCATAAGACTCATCAGTGACACTCAAAGCAAACAAGATTAGAAGTTAATTCCAAACAAAGACCACTTTGACAAACAATTTATGCATGGATATAATAAGTTGCTTGATTTATACAGAACAACAATAGTCTGTATGTTAAGACTTAAATCACAAAAATACCGAACTTCGAGAAAAATTCAGGTCAAAAAGCCCTTATCAAATGACAAAATCAAAAGCGCAAACACATCAATCGAATGAATAACAACTGTCACAATAAGGACTTAGTACTTGTCTTTTCTCACGTAGAAAAATGGGGGATTAAACGTTTATATAACTAATGATGCATTTAAAGAAAGAGATATAGAATGACAGAAACAAAACGTATTTGCGAAGTAATATCTGTGACACAGGTAAATCAGGTTTTACCAAAATTAAAAATAGATTTTTCGGATAAATTCAACATTGTGTTATACTGGATACTAACATTAGCGATAAGGTAAGTCTTTTTATCATCAATATAAACATTTAGTTTATCTGGCAAACATTTGATCATTTACAATCTAGAATTTCTTTGATAATCACTTTGACACAGTTGAATTATTTTTGTTAGTTTATCGTTTTGTATTTCAATGAATGTTGTTTGCTCATGTATTATTGTTGTATTTGGCGTCCGTTGTCTGTCGTCGTCCGTCGTCTGTCGTCGTCCGTCGTTTGTCGTCGTCTGTCGTCGTAAACTATTTAAAAAATCTTCTCATCTGAAACTACTCCGCCAAATACATTCAACCTTTAACTACATGTTCCTTAGGGTATCTAGTTTTTAAATTGTAACCGAAGTTGTGATCAATTGACAAACATGAACGCCATGAATAAACATAGAACACAGGAGTCAAATGCAGTTTTCGGCTTATATCTCAGAAACAAAAGCATTTAGAGCAAATCTAACATGGGGTAAACATGTTCACAATCTATTAGTCATGAAATTTTCAGACAGACCGAAAAACCCATTGTTATGTTAATGCCACTAATTTGGTTATTCTTATGACATTGTACAGTTTTTGGATATTACCTTTAATATTATTGAAGAAGTAGATACACTGTAAACAGGATATGTGTTCAGCAAAGTAAGATCTGCAATAAAGTTTTATGACGTAAAGTGTCATTTGAGCCCTTAAGGAGTTATTGCCCTTTTAAACAAGTTTTTTTATGATTTTAAACTTTAAAAATCTTCTCAAATAAATATAGTATAAATACTTGTAAAAAACTAAGGGGGAACATTTAAAATAGTATCTAAATCCATGAAGGTGTAATACTAAAAAGCGGTTTGTTGTTATAACTGTGTGTATTGTTTCTGTAAAATAACCACGAACATATGATCTGATCTGAATAATATTCAAAGTAGAAGGGAATGCAATCGTATATCTGACATTAGCACGTAAATAAATTAGTGACATAGATAGTGTCTGTTTATGTAGGGAAACATTTTTATTGTTGATGTCTTGGGAAAGGAAACAAACCGTATACCTATTACATATTAACTGTGAATTCGTGTTAAAATAAAAACGTCCATTGAAGAATATCACCAATTTTTCGTAGACTTTTATTTATAGTATCGATCAGTCAAAAATACTGTATAGGTTCTGAATCAGGTTTTGTAGCTATAAACCCTAACTTATATTTAATCTGTTCTATCTAATGTAGACTTACTGGTGTTGTCTGATTTTTAGAAAAATAATTAAAAACGGGGTCATATTACGTCTGTAAATATAAACAATGTAATTTTCCCATAGGAACTCAGTTTACTGATCAAAACTGCCACTTTTACTATAAAGTTTTTTCAATAAAAGCGTTTCTGACGCAATAAATAGTTGACACTTTTATTACAAAATTCTATCCTGAACATAGTGTAAGTGTTTTCTATAATTTCTTTTGCAGGTAGACAGTGGTATTTGACACCATATTTGTTTATTTATAAATTAGTGATTAAAGAAAACCGTGATGCACATTAGTCCTTCAATCATTTAATGAATAGATCAAATGTTGAATTAAGTCCTTTTGGTCGGTTTGCAGATTGGACTATACTGTTTAAGTATATTCTTTGTATTCTGCGGAATGTGTTATTTTGTGATCATTTTGGAATTGAGATATAAAAGAAGAAAACAACTGAAAATCACAATATATCTGTAAAAAGTGTCATTTCTACAAGCGTTTGTGATAATAAAATAGAATGATTAACAGTAAAAGATTTAGACAAAAATCATTACTAAAATAAGAAAGTCAATTTACTTGCTTATTTTTCAAGTAAACTCAACCAAAAACTAAAAACATTGACACATTCCCCATTTCAATTCTCAAATTTAGTTAAATTAATTCGTATGGAGACATATGTGTGTATACTATAAGAAAAATAATAATTATATACAGAATACGAAGTATTTAGGAAAATTATTTGACATCTAATTTCAAATAAAAATCCTAATATGTGCCTGTAAAAATCTTGTATATTGTTATTATCAATTTAACTGTTAACATATTACCTAGTTTTGTTTTAAATACTGTAGATTCAATTTCCTATTTTAGAAGCGTGTCCTATTAGATGTGAACTAGTAAATAAATATCATATTAAATTTTAAGGTAAATAGCAACTTTTTAATTGATCAAATTTGTTTAAAATAGAGATGTTTGTATCAATAAACATCATTCATGTTTTTTTTCATGTGCTAAAGAATTTTTATGAATAGGTTTATAATCAATGGGCTAATACAATGCGATACATAATAACTTCAAAACATCATAATAATAAAAAAAAACACCATGTTTATAGGTAACACCCTATCACGAGGAGTACTGTACCAAAAATTGCATCCATGCTTGAATTCATATCCTTGAAAATCGATTACTTATATTTTCTCTTATTTTTTTCCAATATCTAGAACAATTTGACATAAGGTCATGCTTACTATTAATTTTTGAGAAACATTGATGAATTTAACCTATTTAATGTGCTCATTTTTAAAAGATGAACATTTGTGGACGTCGCATGGATACGTTCGGTATGTTTTTTTTTCAGGGATTACAGCTGATATTTGTGTATCAGGTGCAATTTGGGTACTATAACGTTAAATACTAGCGAGTGATTTATATGATAGCATTGTTTGAACACGCTTTATTTCATTTTGTATTCAGCTTCCCTATTCAGAAAATTGATACCACAATTACGTATTTGCGCTATTTAGTAAAAAAATAAATCTCAGTTTTATGTAATAAAAACTCCATTTCGTATAAAAATCGAAGTTATTAATTTAACAATATGAATAAAGATCTCGAATCAGTTAATGAAGAACTCGTACAAATGATTCAATTTTTTGATTCGTTAAAATTAGCAGTTTTATCTAATTTAGATCATAATACATAAAAATCATGGTCAAACAGTCGGCTTTGTTACCATGGTTTGTTTCAATAGTTTAGTAGTGACTAATATTCTTAATGATTCAAAAGATATGTCAGTTCAAACTTGTAGTCAAGTATATATTAAGACTGATCCTCAAATTCAATAAACCTAAATGAAGTCATCTTCACTCTGAAAGAACTTTCTAGCGATTATTTTACAGTTTAAGGTATTCAGAATAGTCGTATGGACTGTTATTTCCAATTCCCGATTATTGATTGATTGATTAATTATTTGTGTGTTATTGGTAGTTAAAAATTATCTTCAGAAGTGTTATACAAAGTCATTTACAAACCTTTTATAAAAATAATCAGAGTGCAGATAAGTGATTATGTTGTTTTTATAAATGATGGTATGCTTTTTAAAACTTGTGATAACAAAGTCTAAAGTCTAATGTGTTTTTACGCGTCCTTCATACCTCGTACCTATTATGCAGTGCTAGCGTTTTTGGAGGAAGCTTGAGTGCCCAAAACTACCACCGTCCTTTGGTAAATTTTGAACTAAACATCGTCTAATGTGTATTATATAAAATAGAAACAAAAATGTAACTCGTTTTTTAATTTACAATTTATAATGAACATATAAAAAAGAAGATATTGATTATGATTGCCAATGAGACAACACACGGTTTTTGTAACCTTAATAATAAAAAAAAACATTGTGGAGATACCACCGTTGTCAACTATATTTTAACCGCTAATTCTTGGAGCCTAAAATCTATTTTTTTTTAATTATAAATTGCATAAAAATACATTTTGAACTGATCGACCTCAAATCACTATTACTGATATCAATGTTATTTTTGATAGCAATGTCTATATTAGACTTTAACGGACTGCAATAAATATTGATACTCTGCAATTTTCATTCTCAAAATGGATTGTTTTGAATCATTGCAAAATGGCTAAAACTCTATGTTTTTTTCGCTAAAAACCTGTGTTTTAAATTTAATGTATGATTACTTACATGTATTTTTTTAAATAACCATTTCATAAAGAGAAACAATTCGCATCTATGTTGAAAAACCTTAATTTCTTTAGTGCCAGAGAAACTGCATTCAGCTTTTCAATAATTCAGCTGAATACAATTTATCTATAAAAGAAACAAGAAAAAACAATTCCGAACTGGTTTAGTATCATCCTGCAATAAAAAGAAAAGAAATAACATGTTTGCTACAACTTTAGCATTCCCTTTTTATATATAATACACAATAAATTTATATATTAAAACTAAATTTTTAGCCTACAGAAATTTTAATTCAAAACTTTTACGGCTAAAATTTTAGCTGCCAAAAAACGATTTAATTTATGAAACTAAAATTTTAGCAATCTTCGAAATTTGAACAAGTTCTTATTATATTAAAGTTACATGATATAAATTGCTAAAGTTTTAGTTTTTTTACGAAATTGTACGATGATACAGTAAATGTAAAATATTTCACATATGAGGTGTTATGTATATTATGTCTCAGGGGCGGATTAGGGGGGACTCCTGGAACTTATGTTTGGACCCCCCTTTTCCCCCTTTTGAAAATGGCTGGATCTGCCCCTGTATCTTGATTTAAGAGTACTAAGTAACACAGGTACTTATTTACATGTAGGTTTCAAAGAAACACAATAGCTGCATTTGCATATTTATGATATGGTATTATCGCTAAATGTTTGTTATCATCCTCCTTTTGTTTACTTCAAATTCATATTGTATACCAGGCAGTACTGTTTGTTATATGTTGTGTCCACATATATTATACGTCGTTTGTTTTAAAAACAATATATAAACCATTAAGATTAAGTCAAGACAAGACAAACCTAAAGAGGGATCAGTTTGGCTTTGGACAGGCGAGTGAAGATGTCCAAAATATGAATAAAAAAATAATTGAAAAAAATGTATAACAATCAACAATTGACTGAGCTGTTTGAACATACATATCAGCTATAGAACTTGTACATGAGCATATGGATCCAGTAGATACTTTGTTTACATTTTCTCATACAAATAAAAACTAGATAAACAAGTCAAATATAAAGAAACACTCACGTAAAAGATTCCTGATGTTTCCTCCTGTTTTGGTATGATTCTTTCTCTAAATAAAATTCTCATTGCAATTTATAAAACAGAAAAATTTGATGTTTTTGCCATTTAACTATAAATAAAATATAAATTTGCGCCATTTTGAAGTCTTCTAAATTCTTTATCTTTCAAACGCTTTAGACAAAGGATAAATCAAGGACTTTTCAAACGTTCAGGTGAGTTCAGCATTAAGGTTCATCATAAGGAATTGAAAAATATGGCCGTGTTTACACCTCCAAAATTACTATGAGTACAGACAAACTGGTACATCCAGGAAAGTTTTAAGGCATGGCAGGAACTAGATATATAAAAGTTATATGAAGTCTACGTTTCAGAAAATTAAAAACTTACCTGGATTTTGATGTTCATTTTTTTCCAGTCTGCAGAAGATAGCAAAATAAACAAACACCCGAGTTTCATTTGATACGGTCCACTCAGTTACACAGTTTAAACCTGTTAAATAACCTATTGTTTACAGGTGTCTATTGTCCATCTATTGTCCATTTAAATCAATACTACTCACAACATTGATTATATGAGGGGAGCTTCTCAATCGTTTTCACTACTTAGTTAATTTTTGCACCTTCTGCAGGAGCGAAAAAAAATGGATAGCAACATCTAGAAAAGTTTATAATTTTCTGAAACATAAAATGCATTTAAAATTTATATATCTAGTTCCTGCCATCCCTTAAAACTGTTGCAGGTGTATAGGTTAGTCTGTACTCAGAGTAAAATTTGGGGTGTAAATACGGCCATTTTAGCCAAAAGGTTATGATGAACCTTAAAAGCGCTTTTATGTTTTGACTTTTGTCTCCTAAATGCTTGAAATGGTTTTTCAACAAAGGAAGCAATTATAATATATTTCTAATTTACTTTTAACTGCTCTGATGTTAATACTTGATTTATTTCACTTGACTGGCGGGGTTTAACCGGTTTGCTCATCATGGACCAGTCCGTATATATACAGGTGTTTTGTGTTACACTCATCAATTAGTGTTCAACTATTTGTCCCATACTAGTATAATACCGTCAGTTCTTTTATATATCCGTTTGGTGACACTGATAAGTGATTAGAATCAATAATAATTGTAACGGAAATCATCCTTATCGCACACATCTTCAAAAAGACTGTCCATATGCAAATTAAAGTGCAAGATCAGTTGAAATTACATTGGTAATTACAGATATAATTCCGATTTTTTTTTAGAAACCATGCCAGCAAAAAAAAGGAGTTTTGATTCTGCAATTCCTTTAATTCCCTTCAATTGTCCAATTATAAATATTTAAATAAAAAAAACATAATATTTCAAGTCCACCAAGTGCAGCTGACCGTCAACTATGTTGTCTAATTTTTTTGTTCTTTTGGTCGAACAGCTCTTCAACTGTTTCTGTTTTGTTTTACATCCTCGTCTTTCAAATATCAGGCTCTGAGCGTAAATGATTAAGATCAACCCGGAATAGCGCTTCGGACGCATGCAATATATACCTTATTTTCATTTTTTTTACTATTGCAGATAATTTTGTTGTCAACGGTTATCGTAGTCTGACCTCAGTCACAAACTGTTTTCATAAGTGATGTAATATAAAATATATGATACAACGCAGGAGGAGGATATAAGGTAAACTTTGTTTGCAAAAGAGGGGCAAAAGATACCAGAGGGACAGATCGAAAATAAACTGACAACGCCATGGCTAAAAAAAAAGACAAACAGACAAATGATAGTACACATGACACAACATAGAAAACTAAAAACTTAGCAACACAACCCCACCAAAAACTGGGGGTGATCTTAGTGCTCTGGAAGGGTAAGTAGATCCTGCTCTACATGTGGCACTCGTCGTGTTGCTTATGTTATTACACACCCGGTAAATAGACTATTTCGGTAGGTCACCTTCATGCAAAGGGACGGGGATTGATGTTACCACTTAAGGAATATATCCGATATCATCTGTGAAACTTTTATTCCATAACGGCCAACCGGCTCGTAATGGCGTCAGTTAAATTTACGAAGGGATGATTTCAACTTCACCATTTGAAACTCTTGGGTTAATAGCTTCCTTGTGAGTAGCAACCCTCTACCAAGAAAATCATATATTGATAGGAAATACAAGATCGGGAAAACCGTACCAATTTGGAGATATATACTCAGTATGCAGGCGCTGCTAGAATGTTTCTACTTAGACCCTTATTGTCAATGTGTAGATGTTACTCAAGATAAAGGCCGACTTAACTGTATCTGTTGTATCCTTTATCTCGTGTTCGATGGAATAGATACGTTCAACATAGTCACAATAGCAATTGCAATAGTGTAGTATTTGTTAACTCGTTCAGTGATTTTTGGAAGAAAATACAGATGCTTCCGAATGTATATATAATATGCATGATTATTTATTTGTAATTCCGATTCTTCCACTTAAGCACGTTAAGCTCACTTTCTCATTCATTGGGGTAGGAAGAATGTCAACCATTAGAGAAAAATGCGGAACAAAACAAAAAAAAAAATAAGTCGACATTTCAAAAACAGAGATCAAGCGGAAGCCGCTGAAGAAGCATCCATAAAAGCACTCCGGAGACGCATTGTTTATGAAATGTAATGCAAGTTCTACATGCTATCAATGCTAACAAACCCTCCAATTTTCGGCGAATGCTTATAATTTTGTCTTAAGGTTTGTAAACTGAGCTGATGTTTAATTCTAGTACCATATGGCTTATTCACTCGTTGAAATTATCTTTTATCTTTAGAGAACACTTGTATTGATGACAGAAATGATAGGGTTCTGATATTTTGTGTGATTTGATATGCTAGAATCTTATTCAACATTTACACTTAACTTGATCTCTGCTTTTGAATAATCTCTTTGAACTGTTTCTGAGGCTAAATGTTATTCCAGACTATACAGCTTCTATGTATGTTCAACTTGCCGTTTGTTTTCGTTGTAGTTCAGTGCTTTTGATGTTCTGTTTTCCTCTTATAATTGATTGTTCGGTTTTGACTTGTAACCCAAATTTGTTTTATTGTTTGATTAGATTTATGACTATTGAACAGCGGTATACTACTGTTGCTTTAAATACAATCAAATAGTTTTTTCATGATGAAGGCTATACTGTAATATTCATATCCTTGTGTCTTTGGCTGGAGAGTAGACCATAGGCAATCATGAAACCTCATTACCTAACTATAAAAGTTATTCTAGGTATAGGGTTAAATGACTTTGGAAGGAGGAAAATAAGAAATAAAACTGACACGTTGAGAAACTTTAAAATACCCAATCAAGAGAATCTAAGTCCCCTGTACAACAGTAATTGGAAAAGGACATTCTTTTGTCAAATGAGCTACACAAGTAACAAAGCAACAAAGCAACAAATTCAACAAGCTAAATGAAACACAATAATACATCAAAACAATAACAAACAATAAAAACACATAAACCTGGTTAAACTAAAACATTTTTTTTTATTTGTTTTAAATAATGGCCTGTACCAAGTCAATAATTTGACAGTTGTTTATTAGTTGGCCCGTATCTATAAGCTTTCGGGCGTTTGTTTTGGCCAGGCTATTAGCGATTGTTTTACATAGATTTTTTTCTTGGAGTTTAGTATTTCTGTTGTTCCTTTATTTTCTTTTAGCGACTGATGCGTTTCCCTTAGTTTTTGTTTGCAGCCTTGATTTGTTTCCTTTTTATCGAATTATGACTATTGAACATTGGTTGCCTATATTTGGAAATTTAATGAGAAATTGTTTTATTAATACATAAAAAAAAACACATTTCCGTGAATCAATAGACCTTGAGACCTTTGAAAATGCTACAATAATTTTGAATGTTCATTCAAAATATGGCCTCTTCAAATCTTTTTTCCTGTTTATTATTTTTCAGTATGTTTTTTCTATCAATAAATCAATTGTGTACTAATCATTTATCATGATCTGTTGTAGTTCTCCTGGTAAATGACGGAAAGGACTATTTGTAATAGGACTATGGTAAGGTGTCACATAAGTACATTCTGAAAGCTGATTTAGTCTTTCATGTCTATATTCATTGCATCTCAAACAAATGCAAACTGGTAAAATGTGCACTAAATAATTAGCATGACAGGTTTTAAGTTCATCCAATAACCTCATAAAATCTTCTGTACCTATATGTCCCTGTGAATTTACTCCTTTGAATTAAGTAAATAAAACTCATTAATGACAGAACGATACATTGGTTTGATATAAAGTGAATGAATTGCAGCAGCAATTTTTTGCACTGAGTTTTCGGGGCAAAAGCAGTTTAAAAAAGTCTGTTAGAACTTTTCAATCAGTGGAATAAGAAGAGCTGTTCTGCCCTCTCTACATCTTTTTACTTCCCTATTGTCATTTACTAAGTGTTTTAGTAAAACGTCTAATGTAAAATTGCGATTATATTATCTATTTAAGATTCTAACCAAGTCATTTAAGAATAAGCTACCAAACCAGATACCCCCATGTGCTCCAAGAAGAAGGCTTAAAGTGACATGATGCACAGCTTTTCTGTTTACTTGAAGTATTCGAAAGCTAATAAATAGAGCAACAAAAAGTATGAAGTTAATATGTTCCGCAACGGCTATTAGAGGAGAAACGAAGAACCTAAATGTCGAAATACGCGTGACATTAAGAAATAACTTATTTTAAATAATGGAATGGACTGCTGGGACCCGCAAACCCTTTATACAGAAAGTTTATTCACCCTTGTCAGCTTGTTGATAGAGGAACAAAATAGATTTGAAGCTATATGTCCAAATCCGCATGAGCATGCCCCTAAATACTCTATTGGTAAGCTTTGGAATGAGGCATATGATATTTTAGTAATAAGGGGCAGCAGTCCATTGGATTTTTCAAAATAAGCTATTTCTTAAAAGAGGGACAAAAGATACCAAAGATACAGTCAAACTCATAAATCTAAAACAAACTGACAACGCCATGGCTAAAAATGAAAAAGACAAACAGAAAAACAATAGTACACACGACACAACATAGAAAACTAAAGAATAAACAACACGAACCCCACACAAAAACTAGGGGTGATCTCAGGTGCTCCGGAAGGGTAAGCAGATCCTGCTCCACATGTGGCACCCGTCGCGTTGCTTATGCGATTACAAATCCGATAAATAGTCTAATTCGGTAGGCCATATTCATGAAAGGGAAGGGGATTGTAGTTACGACGTAAGAAACATATCCGATATCATTTGTGAAACGGTTATTCCATAACGGTCAACCAACTCGTGATGGCGTCCGTAAAATTTACGAAGGGATGATTTCAACTTCACCATTTGGAACTCTTGGTTTAATAGCTTCCTTGTGAGCAGCAAACCTCTATCAAGAAAATCATGATAGGAAATGCAAGCACGGGAATATCGTATCAATTGGGAGATATATACCCCGTATGCAGGTGCTGCTGGAATGTTGCTACTTAGAAATGGAAAGTTCACAATTGGAAAGCTGAAATCATCTCTTTTGTCGTAAAGTTTTGTTTTCAACCGACCCTCATTGTCAATTTCTAGATGTAAGTCAAGATATGAAGCCGACTTATCTGTATCTGTAGTATCCTTTATCTCTAGTTCGATTGGATAGATGCGTTCCACATAATGTTCACGCGTATTTCGACATTAGGTTTTCCGTTACTCCTCTAATAGGCGTTGCGGAGCATATCTATTTTATTCATTTGGTTCCTCTTTTGATTAGCTTTTGAATGAGGTCTAAGATATATAAATAATAAGGGCTGAAGAGTCGCAGCAGTCCATTCCATTACTCAAAATATCTATTCCATTATTCAAAAATGGCTATTTCTTAATTTTATTTTGGCATTCATGCCCTCCGTAACCCCTAATATTGTTATTCAGTCACATATTGTGTATATCCATTTTGTTCCACTATCAACAAGCTTTTAAAAAGTGTATTAACTGTTTTGTATATAGGGGCTAGATGCTCGCATCAGTCCATGCCATTACTCAAAATCAGCTATTTATTGAAGTTCTAGCGTATTTCAACATTTATATTCTCCGTTACTCCTCTAATAGGCGTTGCGGAACAAATTTACTTTATACCTATATACCTTTTGTTCCTCTTTTGGTAAGTTTTCGAATGAGGTATAAAATACATCTGTAATTATGGCCCGAAGTGTCGCAGCAGTCCAATTTGTTATTCAAAGTTGGCTAATTCTGAATTTTCATGCGTATTTTGGTATTCATGACCTCTGTAACCCCTCTAATATTCATTGCGGCACATATTTATCATATCCAATTTGTTCTTCTATCAACACGTTTGCTAAGGGTGTATAAACTTTTCTAATAAAGGGACTAGTGGGTCGCATCAGTCCATTTCATTATTTAAAATAAGTTATTTCTTTTAATGTTCACGCGTATTTCGACTTTTAGGTTTTCCGTGACTCCTCTAATAGGCGTTGTGGAACAAGTTTTACTATATACCTAAATGTATATACCTTTTGTTCCTCTATTAATTACCTTTCGAATGAGGTATAAAAAAATGTTTGTAATTATGGGCTGAAGAGTCGCAGCAGTCCATGCATTCTATTATTCAAAATATCCATTCAATCATTCAAAATTGGCCATTTTTGAATTTTCATGCGTAATTTTGGCATTTATGTCCTCCGTAACCCCTTATTGTCATTGCGTCACATATTGTGTATATCCATTTTGTTCCTCTATCAACAAGCTTTCAAAAAGTGTATGACATTTTCTGTATCTAGGGGCTGATGGGTCTGTTATTTTATTTAAAATAAGTTATTTCTTAATGTTCACGCGTATTAAGCACATTTTGTTTATATCCACTTTTTTACCTCTATCAACAAGCTTTCAAAGGTAGAATAAAGTGTTCCACATATAGGGGCTGGCGGATTGTAGCAGTCCATTCCATTATTCAAAATAAGTTATGTCTTAATGTTCACGCGTATTTCGACATTTAGGTTCTCCGTTACTCCTCTAATAGGCGTTGCAGAACATATTTACTATTTACCCATTGTAACTTTCGAAGTGGGTATAATATATGTATGAAAATACAGGCTTAAGGGTCGCAGCAGTCCATTTCATTATTTAGAATAGGTTATTTTTTTTTAAAATGCACGCGTGTTTTGACATTTGCGTTCTCCGTGACTCCTCTAATAGGCGTTGCTGAACATATTTACTATGTACCTTATGTTCCTCTGTTGGTAAGCTTCCGAAAAAGGTATAAGACATATCTGTAATTATGTAGCGTCGCAGCAATCCGTTTTTTTATTTAAAATTTCCATTCCATTTATTTAAAATTGGCTATTTCTGAATTTTCACGCGAATTTTGGTATTGATGTCCTCCATAACCCATCTAATGTCATTGTGGCACATATTGTTTTTATCCATTTTGTTCTTCTATCAACCAGCATTCAGAAAGTGTATACAGTCTTCTGTCTAAGGCCTGGCGGGTCGCAGCAGTCCATTCCATTATTCCAAATAAGCTATTTCTGAATGTTCACGCGTATTTCGATATCTAGATTCTCCATTTACTCTTCTAATACGCGTTGCTGAAATATTTTCTATATACCTTTTGTTCTTCTATTGGGAAGCTTTCGAATAAGGTATAAGACATATCTGTAATTAGGGGCTAAAGCGTCGCAGCAATCCATTTCCTGATTTAAAATATCCATTCCAATATTTGAAATAGGATATTTCTGAATTTTCACGCGTATTTTGCCATTTTTGTCCTCCATAACACCTCCAATGGTCACTGTGGCACATATTGTTTATATCCATTTTGATCTTCTATCAACAAGCTTTCAAAAGGTGTATAAAGTGTTCTGTCCGTAAGGAATGGCGGGTCGCAGCAGTCCATTATTCAAAATAAGCTATTTTTTAATGTTCACGCGTATTTCGACATTTAGGTTCTCCGTAACTCTTCTAATAGGTGTCGTGGAACATATTTACTATATATCTTTTATTACTCTGTTGGTGAGCTTTCGAATGTGGTATAAGATATATTTGTAAACTAAAAAAAGACAATGTATCATATTTTTTATAAATGTTTTGGTATGTAGGTCGTTTATATCGTTTATTATTATTTACAAAGAAAATTCTGTTAAAATAGTTAGGGAAATAAACTAGTTTAAGCTCCGAAATTGAAAAAAAAAAATAGATAAAGAGGAAAATTTCAAAGGGTGATTTTTTTTCTTAGTATATTAATTTGAATATTTGTTGAATATCACCAAATCGACGAGTTCCGAAATACGGGATAAAGACTAAGTACTAGTGTCACAGTCATTTTTTTTTTTTTAATTTCATTATGCACTTTTCAACTTGAATACTGAAATATAAACTATATCATTATTTATTATTCATCATTTAACGTTGAATAGTGAATAAAAAAAAATGAACTATTTCATTATTCATTATTGAATTTTGAATAATGAAAAATGAATAATGAACGTACTTCAGCGCGGTAAATCTTGCACCTGCATTCTATGGATGTTCTCTTATTAACCTTGTAATAGTTTATCAATTATCAAAATTTATAAACCTCGAAAAATATCTCAAAATCCGTGGTAAAAGTCGTCATATGCCAGCTTTAGCTGGCACTTATGGTAGAAGCATCGTTTTGGAATAAAGAACGATAACTCTCTCTACACGACCCATCTGAAAAGTTTCGTCACTCTCATTAAATCTCGTATGATTATTTTTTTTTAATGGCGGCCGAATTTAACATTTCAACCCGATCTTGAAATAACGGGACAGATCGAAATAATTTCGATGTTAAATACGACATGAATTTTATTTGTTTGCAAAAACAAGAATTCATGCAGAAATTTTGGTAATTTGTGTAGCTCATTTAAATTTTATTGTACCACGGAAATTACCGAAGTTAGGAGAACAACATCTGACGCCATGTTTCGTCTGCTTCAACATTCCATTATCAGTGAGGTAAAAAACAAATTACCTAAATAATCATAGGTACTTCATTTAAAAGTCACACAATCATAGTTAACGATAACATATTTAGCGTAAAAGTTCCGTCCAACCATGGGAACACAGAAAAAACCTCTGCAAGCAATACATTTCGGATTTGTTTTTTATAATGGCCATGCGGCATGCGGGGTAAACTCCGGTGCACTGGTTGACCATGACTACTTATGTTCATACCTGTAGACAGGGGGTTCAGGGGTTCAGACGAACCCCCCACCCCTTGAAAACAAATAAGGACGTTTAAGTCAACGTTCTGTTCAAATTGTGACTGTTAAAGTCGAGTTTTTGAGGTCTAATAACCCCACATTATTCCCCACATCAAGGACCAGTGATAATTATAGTATTACTGTTAGATGTGATCACGGTTATTCGTATAGTCAATGGCGAATCCAAAAAATTTTCATAAGGGGGCCCGCTGACGCTCCAGTCATGCTTCAGTGCTTCCCTATATAATAAAAAAAAATCCAAAGAAAAGGGGGGCCGTCCCCCCTCTGGATCCAATGGTAACCCACAGACTAATTCAAAACTTCACAAAAGTTAAAAAACATAAAACATTATTCAAATAATTCACAATCTTCTAATTTTGTACTTCCTTTGGCAAACTCTCAACAAATCTTTTCATTGATTATGTCGCACCTTATACAGTCCCAGGAGATGGAAACTGTTTTGTTTTCTCTCTCTAAGTTTAATCACAAAAGGAGACTTGAGTCTGAGTAGTACATTTAGAACTGACTACTGTATATATATATTGTATGCTTCCATATTGTCCAAATCCTCAATCCTCAATCTTAAGGCCTGTTGGCACGAATCGTCCCAATGTGCGGTTTTCCTCGACGTATTTTCTTCTCTGTGCTTTAAATTGGTATGCGCTGGTTAAGATTGGGATTGTAGAACAGCAGTATTAAATCTACCCGTTCTGTCAATGTAATGTGCCACTGTTTGTAGTTTGGCTTTTGTCTCTTCTGTGTTCTCGCCGTCCAGTCTCGTTAGCATAGTAGCTAAATTCAAGTTTCTGACCCCGACCTCTTTGGATATTTGGTGTAACATATCTTCTCGTTCGTTTTCATAGCAGGGACACCCCAGAAGGAAATGTTGAGGCGTTTCAGGTGCTCCACAGTTGCATGACTCTATGGCGTTGGTTTGGCCTACTCGGTTCTTGTAGTAATTGAATTCTGTATAGCCAGTTCTTAGTTGGGCGAATATACTGAAATGTCTTTTAGTTGGGAAATCATACATAATTGAGTGTTTCGTAGTTTGTATTTTTTCATAAAGGTCCAACATTGGATTTTATGGGAAGACGGAGTTATAATGATAACCCATGTACCATGACTTTGATAGGTATATACAGGGCATGTTACTTGGAAGTATGTGGGCTACATCCTTTAAAATTCAAGCTGCAGCAGTCGCCTGCATATTTTATGCATCAGTTTAAACCTGATCAAAACATTTTCACTCTACCAAGTACTTTATCACTATATTACTATCAGGTTCACATTTCAACCTATATTTAGCAATACACACTTATGGTTATATAACATCACAGTACCAAAATTGTACTCAGTAACCAAATTGCACCTATTCAGCAAAAAAAAAAAAAAACAACTGCAAAAATCTTACAAGTTTTCTTCACCATGTGAAGTTATCTTATTATCATCTTTTTAAAATGAGCAAATTAAATTTGTTACCAGCATACTTTTCTTCAAAAAATAATAGTAAAAGCATGGAATAATGTCAAATTGTTCGAAATATTTGAAGAAATAAAACAAAATCTCTGTTTATATCCCAGTTTTAAGGATTTGAAATTAACCATACATGTAATGATGTATGGAATTTGGGTACTGACCTCATAATGAAGCTCATTACAGTATCATGGATTGTTTGGATGTAATTTCAAACCCATTTTTAATGACTCTACATGGACTCAAAATTAAATTGGTGTAACTAAATTGTAAACAATGATATATTTCGTTCTTATGTTGTACTGTTATACCACTGTCCCAGGTTAGGGGAGGGATGGGATCCCGCTAACATGTTTAACCCCGCCACATTATTTATGTATGTTCCTGTCCCAAGTCAGGAGCCTGTATTTCAGTGGTTGTCGTTTGTTTATGTGTTACATATTTGTTTTTCTTTCATTTTTTTTTTTACATAAATAAGGCCGTTAGTTTTCTCGTTTGAATTGTTTTACATTGTCTTATCGGGGCCTTTTATAGCTGACTATGCGGTATGGGCTTTGCTCATTGTTGAAGGCCATACGGTGACCTATAGTTGTTAATGTCTGTCATTTTGAACTTTTGTGGATAGTTGTCTCATTGGCAATCATACCACATCTTCTTTTTTATATACATGTAGTCTACAAAATAAGCACAGAATAAACTTTTGTCTGGTACATAAAAAAAGTTGTTAAAAAAAATGACAATTTAGGTCCAATTTGGGTATTCTCATGTAAGCAACTTTACAACAGAACTACAAATTTATTTTCATGACCAAAGCAAAAAAAAAAAGTACAAACCTAAAGGCAATAAAATGCTTCGCCACGCACAGCCTGATACAACCACAGATCTATATTTAGCATATAAAAAACACCATTTTTTTGTATGTCACTTGAATTCAAACATATTTTAATTTAAGTTCATTTAAACTTCAATATGGACTAATTTGAAAACAGGTATCAGGTGAACCCACATATTTCTATTTAGCAGAAGTCTCTAACTACATATCTCCTTAATTTCATATGACAGTAAGTCCTACAAAAATATTGAAAATGTGTACATTTAATTTTTTTTCTAGCTTCTCTCATGTGAAAGCAGTACCTTTTTGGTCACTATTTATGTGTTGCGTCTAAATAAGAATTGTAACACTTTATAGTGACTGAACAGGTTAAACAAATACTTCTCAAGAAACCGAAAAAGAAGACAACTTGAAACAGCACCAGCCATGCCAGTATATGTATGAATAAAAACTCAGATCAGAATAGCATGGACAATATGTTAGTTCTATGTCCTTGTGAATATATTGTGAGGAAATTTATCAATAATTCTGCAGATAATGCAATTTTATCAAGTGTTTTGTACATTTTCTGTTGACATTTTCACACAATCAGTGGAACATTCAAACAGGCTAAACTAGAATTTTATTACTGAAAGTTTCAAACAATGACAAGTGTTTTATTTACCAAATAACTCATGTGTTTCTGTGAGAAAAAAAAAATCATGTGCAATTTTTGGAATTAGAGGGGAAAAAAATCCTTTTGCAGCGCACTGGCGCATGTCAATTGTGAATATAATACATACTTACCAAATGTATTTTCTTTATCATGATACTCACATCAACATTATCATAAAGTACATATCATAGGAAAAATGCACAAATTACAGATAAAATATTTAAATCACCCTATTTTGAGTGCATCTCCTGCCAAATCAGTATTTGTTGCATCTATTTATACTAGATGAGTATAATCAATGTAAATAAGGTAATTTTTGGAAGAAAAACCCAAAATTTTGAAAAAAAATCCACCCCCAATAATGGTGTACCATAACCCCAAAATCAATTCTGATCTTCCTTTTGTGTATTGAACCTTCTAGTAAAATTTCATAGATATCCATTCACTTATACTCAAGTTATTGTCTGGAAACCAAATGTGTTTTTTCTTGAAAACAACTTTGACATGATTAAGCATTACTCGAAAGCAAAATTTTACATGCTTGTACTTCCCATTTCCATTCTCAATTTTATTTTGCAGTCATATAAAAACTTGAAAAGTAAGCTACATCATGTACATGTAACAAAAAAAAAGTATGCAAGAAATGTCATAAAACCGACTCTGAATTAGTTCATGAAATTGATGTAGAACTCACAAACTGAAGATAATCAGAAATACAAATGTTTTTTTATTCGAGTCAGATTTTTTTTACCGAAACCCTTCAGCCCTATCAATTAAAATTATTTAGTCAAAATTTAACACTAGTATTAAGGTTTATCATAACAAATTGGCAAATACGGCCTTTTTATCACCTAAACAACTAATGTGTACATATTACATGTGCGGTTAGGGAAGTTTTTATGTTTTTAGATATATAAAAGTTAAATTTATTTTGCATATATCTGAAAGATAAAATCATTTTTGGTGAAGATCTGGATTCAAAATATTTGTTTTGTCCTATGCTTGAACATATTTTTTATTCATCAATTTCGGGAATCAGAATATTTTTTTTCAGGAAAAATACCATAACCCCTCATGCCTTTTCAAGTTCAATGTTCGTTCCCTAAACATTTTTCATCTGAACTTATAATTTATTTTAGACATAAACAATATGTTAATGTAGCCTAGATCATTTGTTCTGAACATGCATGAAATATTTGCCACTGGACGTTAAACAACCAACAACCAATCAATATATAGGACATTGTCTTAGTATAAAGCTGGCAGTTAAGGTAGCTTATTCCTCATATTATCAACTAAATCTTTTTGTTTCTTTATGAAATGGAAGATCGCTCCTATAGATGCTACGACTCCCTTTTAACACCCTAATCGATTGAGAGCTGGAACTATAGTGAATCCAATAAAGAAAATCGGAAGATGGATACCAAACGCATGTGTTTTGTTTTTATTTTGTCTGTTATGTTACTGTCTCAGTGATAAATATTTTACATCTTTATTCAATACTTGCATAATTTTGGCATGCATATCAAGCGACGTGCACAATAAGCTTCTTTTTCAGAGAAAAGGCAATCGTATAGGTTTTAGAAAATTAGATATATACGTTTCGTTCAGAAAATATAGTGTGTAACAAATTTAAAAAGCAATTTCACTTTGCTGAATAAGCATTTAACATTTGCACACATCAACAATGCACCTATTTTCAGTTTATTTCTAATTTTTGTTCACCTTATTTGTTATGTGTCATTTTCAATAAAGAAACGGCCGTGTGGTACGCCAATTTCAAAATGATATAATTAAAATGCCTACATTGCATAGTAATACACTAATCAGTTTAGACAGACAAGTGCACGGCTTGTAGAATATGGAATTTACGAAAATGTGTATTAGGTCGATGTAATTTGAATGTTACAAAATGACTAAGAACGTGTTATACGCATCCGTTAATTATACTAAATGTTGCTATCAATACGCTTTATAATTTCGAAGCGAGCTCCACATAGTTTCTCTAATAATCCGCGGTGACCCTGTCTTTTTTCATAAGATTGACTGTAATTGCTATTTAAATCAGTTTAACTATATTAATTTAACCTTGGAACAACATCTTGTGTCCTAGCTAGCTATAGCCCATAAGGCTTCGACTTTTACTTCTAGTCTAACATCCTGCAAACTACCGTAAAATAAGTTAGATCTCTAAGATTCTTCAACGGTCTATATATACACATGGAAAAAGGTATTTTGAAATTCAAAATAAAAAAAACACTCTATATTGTTTTGTGATATAAGTTATTGCAATAGGACTAGTTAAACATTACTTAAATCTCACTTGAGTTTAATCGAAATAAATGTCGACTCGATAAGTTCTATTTACTGTTCCCGTAAACAGCAAAATAACTGCTTTTATCCTCATTGTTTTCAACACATGACCTGGGTAAAGTCTCTAACTAAACACATTATTTTTTAAAAAACAGTTGTTGGCATGACACGGGTTATGTTCTTCTCATATATGTTATGATGGTATGATACTAAACCCCTAACGGGAAGGATTGTGCCTGATGTTCATATGATGAAATCATAATCTTTCAGTCAGTTTAATTGAAGTCTGGAGCTGGCATGTCAGTTAACTGCTAGTAGTCTGTTGTTATTTATGTATTATTGTAATTTTGTTTATTTTCTTTGGTTACATCTTCTGACATCAGACTCGGATTTCTCTTGAACTGAATTTTAATGTGCGTATTGTTATGCGTTTACTTTACTACATTGGTTAGAGGTATAGGGGGAGGGTTGAGATCTCACAAACATGTTTAACCCCGCCGCATTTTTGCGCCTGTCCCAAGTCAGGAGCCTCTGGCCTTTGTTAGTCTTGTATTATTTTAATTTTAGTTTCTTGTGTACATTTTGGAAATTAGTATGGCGTTCATTATCACTGGACTAGTATATATTTTTTTAGGGGCCAGCTGAAGGACGCCTCCGGGTGCGGGAATTTCTCGCTACATTGAAGACCTGTTGGTGACCCTCTGCTGTTGTTTTTTATTTGGTCGGGTTGTTGTCTCTTTGGCACATTCCCCATTTCCATTCTCAATTTTATCTTTGTTATTACTGTGCTATAATATGGATAATGCATAGTAAAAGTGTGCATAAACTACATCAGATATATTGCACAGTTTAAAATACTCTAACCTGTAGGAGCGGACCCTGGATTTTGAAAGGTGTGTACATGTAATTCCATAAAGTTAAAAAAAAAACAAAAAAACAAAAAAAAAAAAAAAAAAAAAAACATCATCGTGTGCAACGAGACTAAAAACATTTTTGACAATTTTACGATTAAACATTGTATTTGTTTTCAATCAAAAGGTGGGATCTTAAATATTTTATGATTTTTTTTGTATTCAATGTAAATCTCAAATCAGTGTTTCAAAGTCAAACCGATAAAAAAACATTTTTTTGGTAATTTTTGTTAAAACAGTGATGTATATCTACATGTATCTATCTGTATTCTAATTTAACTTAATATATACTTGTTTTTGTTTAGGGGCAAGCTGAAGCACGATTCCGGGTGCGGGAGTTTCTCGCTGCATTTAAGACCTATTGGTGACCTTCCTGCTGTTCTCTGCTCTTTGGTCGGGTTTTCCTTACTCATTTTTTTTTATAGAATATCCAAATAACTTAAATCCGATTTGGATTAGTTTTTTACTCAATGGATTTTATTACGACTATTTAGATACATGTATGTATGCCTTTTAAGTGACTATTTTATGCTCGATTTTAAGGAGGGTCATATTTAAGGGGGAATAAGCTGCAGATCAACCAGACTTTATAAAGATACGACATGTCTTCAATAATTAATACAGTAGAAACAAATTTAAAGATTGAAACGATTTTTTTTCTTTCAGTTTACTTTATCTGTATAAATTTATGTAGATCTATCCTTGGTTCATCTTCCTCTAAGCATATTATTTAGCGAAAGAAATTCAATTAATTTTAACTTAATAACCCTGTCAATTTTGATTTTTTTCTTGCATATTCAAAAAGTACACCAAACCGAACTAAAACTGTAGCTCTGGAGATGTAGATTATACGTCAATAAGACAGCATACAGACGACAAACACAAGTTAAGGACATCTATAGAAGGCAACATGAAGTAGTATTCAACAATAGAGGTCTCTACACAATTTCGTCACTTATTTATATAAAAAATTGAGAATAAATTTAACAGAAGCAAAAAAAATCTACCATTAAATCGAATTCTCAAAAAATGTAAAAAAGTTAATAGTTATTAAATACTTACACACCTTTAACTACATAAGAGTGTAATTCCCCTTTCTTTAGCCTACAAGAAACTTTCATGGGAGTCCGGGATTGCGGATTATCGTCCGTATATTTCCAAAATAATCACATAAATTGAAGGCGTCATGTGTTAAAACAGTTATTGGCCAATCAAATCGGTATATATCCTTTAATCTGCACGCCCAGGATGACCATTTAACACGAACTGCTACGTTATCGGGTTAATTATGATCACCAGAGCCGTGTGGGTTAAATGATATATGCCGACTTGCTTGGTCAATAACTTTAACAAGTTTGTAAAGTTATGTGAATGAAACCATGTAATGGGTTCTCGACAACTCTTAACTGGAGTAAGACGGCGGATTATCAGCATGAGACAAGCAGGTATGTCTGTTCGACAAATTATAGTTGGTCAGCACCATACTCCACTATAAGTCGTTTTATGAATAAAATTCAGGCAATAAATTATGTTAAGCCTCGGTCACACCTTACCAGATAGCACGAACAGACGACTAACGGATGAAAGAAAAGGTGTCCGTTGACAAAATTGTTATCCATTGGGAGGCCGTTGATGTACTGACAAATAAAAATTGACGCGTAACGAATGCATAACGGACACACACCTTATATGCAACGTACCAGAAACGGAAACGTACCGGACAGAACGGATGTCGAACGTACATCCAACGGACGAGTATCGCATAAAACGGACACCTAACGAAAGCATACCGGATAAAACGGATGGACAAGATATAGGGAAAAATTAAAGGCGACAATAATAAAACATGTAAATTGCATAAATATTCAAAATGTTTCTGTGTAACTGGTTTTGGTTTGATATTCAAAATGCCGCCAAAGGGCAGTGTCTGGTCTGAATAAGAGCTACTGCATTGTGAAGACGTGCCCTTACTCTAAGATCGATTATGAATAATAAGAATTCATGAACCTTACGAAATCTAATTGGCATTTCTGACGCGACATTTTCAATTGGCATTTATCCAGTTCAGATGCGTTCATCCGTTTTATCCGTTACACGTCCGTTAGAAGTCCGTTCCACATTCGTTCAACATCCGTTTTATCCGTTAGACGTCCGTTAGAAGTCCGTTAGTGAATTTATCTACCAGACCTCCAACAGATGTGTAACGGACACGTAACGGATACAAAACGGAAACGAAACGGACAGGTATCGTACAAAACGGACGCCTACCGGACGTTCAACGGACATTTCATCCGTTGGACGTCCGTTCCACATTCGTTCAACATCCGTTTTATCCGTTAGACGTCCGTTAGAAGTCCGTTAGTGAATTTATCTACCAGACCTCCAACAGATGTATAACGGACACGTAACGGATACAAAACGGAAACGAAACGGACAGGTATCGTACAAAACGGACGCCTACCGGACGTTCAACGGACATTTCATCCGTTGGACGTCCGTTCAAAGTTTTGAAAATGCTCAAAATTTTCCACCGGACAGAACAGTCGTCGACGGATAAAACGTACGCTAAAGGGCATGTAACAGATATGGACGGACGTCTAACGGATAAGAACGGACGTCTAACGGACATGAACAGATTGAAAAAAAGTTATCCGTTTAGGCATCCGTTCAAGCTATCCGTTAAGGAGTGAACGAGGCTTAAACGACCTACCGAGATCAGAAATACCCCCATATAACAACAAATAGGGAAAACCAAACCTTATGAAGGTTGGTCAGAAGGAACCATTTGCAAACAGTACAATCCCCCCTCCCCCCTAAAAAAGAGAGAGTGGTTGACATACAGGAGACTATAACAAGAACTGTTCGAAATCGACTCATAATTACTGGTTATCGTGCGAAAAGCTCATTTCTGAGACCTTTGTTTCCGAACAAAGAGTGGCATGTATCCAACTGTGCAGAGCTCGCCAACGTTGTAAATTAGTATCTTGGAGGAAGATCCATCGGTCCAATGAAAGTCGGTTTATCTTCCTTGGCCTGATCGAGGCCCGAATTTGAATCATATCGAGCATATATGAGACATTATTGGGCGCAAAGTGCACAAAGACACCCCAGTTCAAACATTGCATGAAATAAACAATGTCCTTCATCAGGAATGGTTGAGGTTACCTCAGCAACAAATTTGTCGAATAGAAGCTGCACCAAGTATTGATCCCTTTTCGTATAAGATCAACCATACATGATGTGAACAATCATTTTAAAATTATGTTTTTTTAATGTCTGACATCGTAATGTTCGATTACAGTAAAATGTTTAAATATCATTATACCAATAATTTATCATATCATATCAAAAAAAAGGAGGCTAGTTTTCTAAGGTTAAAAAAAAAATACGGCGTTGCATTACTTTTTCCATATGTATATATTCTTTAATTTTGAAATACAAAACACCTAAAAAAATTCATGCTCTAGAAAGTTCCACCATGATTATATATATGAGACGGCATGTAAAAACGTGAAAAAGACACCACAGTACTGACAGTGACAAATGGGGGTCTAACGTTCAGTGGCAAATATTGTGTACAAAAATGGACGAAATCTGATAGAAAGATATAGGAAATGTGATATGATAGTCAAATTGACAACTCACAGGACTCTCATGAGTAGTCAATGTAGTTAAACACACCCGTAGAAGCAATGGGCTGTCACTATTTGACCTTCAACCAAGTACAAACCACAAACAATAAAGATTACATGCTATTAATATTCAAACACGAACAAATGCTAGTACCATGACTATGGATACAAAGGAGTAGGTCCGGTAAGGGCCGATTTTGGCCTCAATTTTCAAGTTCACCTAACGAAATATTTTAGACACTTTTTAAACATTTAAGTGACTATTTCAATTGATTCCATTAGTTTATGTGACAGATTTTAACTGATTAAGTCATTAAAAACGCTCCTATGCAAGCTTAAATATGAAAAATCTATTAAATATGCCAAAAATCGTAATTTTTCAGATGGTTTTTGTCAAAAACGAAAGTGGCTGCATCCGTGTTCATCCTCAACCTTTATATATATCATGTATTATCATCAAATACAACTTACATTTCAATATTATGAATGAACACGAATGCGGCCACTTTCATTTCAGACGGAAACCGTCTAAAATTTAACTAAAATGCTAAAATTGTGAAGATTTCAGTAAATTAGCATGACTTAATGATGCTAATACTGGGTATATGTGCATTGTATTGTCAAAATCAGCCCATATTTATGTAGCAGAATCATTCTTCTTTCCAACAAATAGCTTAACGAATACATTTTCCCAATTTTGTAAAACTGCTATATTTTGGGACCAAAAAGGGGTCTTACTGAACCTACTCCTTTATTGCACCAGATGCAATTTTCGACAAAATATGTTTATTGCAGTGTTGCTGATCTATACAATGTACTATGTATATGCATTCAGGTATCGCATCTCAAATTTATTCGTTCATAGTGTGTTAATTTACGTTTTTTGATTGAGTTAAGCCTTCCAATTCACGCCTGGTAAACCATCTAATCTCAACCAAATGGTTGAGACGGAAAAAAGTATTCTGGCACTTCCTGTTGAGCTTTTCTGGTTCAAAATATTGAAAATAAACACAGGGTAGGTCGAATTTTCGTCGATTTACTGAAAATCAATGACTTTTTTGTAAAATCGGAGAATGTCATGCCATAGATAAATCATAATTGTAACTAATATTTTGTCAAGCCTACTCTGAGCAGAAAAATAAAAAAAATATAAATGGTTGAGATATAAAGGTATTGGTTGAGTCTTTCTGTCACAATGTTGAGACTTTCTGGTTGCGCTGTACTATTCGAGTTTACCTTTTTTTTTATGGTTAACCTGATTCATGTTTTCTGTCTGTGGTAACATAAAATCTAAATACACTCAGATACAATTTTAAGCATTGCCGATAGAAAAATGCATGCCTTACAAATATAAATAACATTATTTTACAGTGGTTATTTATTAATATGATTTGGATGAATTCGATTCCTAACAGACATCAAAATTTATTTAATGCCGAAAATGCGTTCATTTATAAAGAAATAAAATAGTTAAAAACTAAACAATCGAACAGTACCCCTTTTCTAGGTTTATTTTATCGTACACATTATTTCAGGTAAAAGGTGGTGATAACTTAAATATGAGTAAAAGATGTCATTTTTGTCATTATAAAACTTATTACAAAATAAAAATGTGATTCGATTTTAAAATTGCTTTGTAAGTATTATAAGTGACGTCCAACTTAGTGTAATCACAGGTGTTGTATGGAAATAATTAAAACTTAGATGTTTGTTCACAACTGCATTCAGGGCAAATCCTTAATATTTGGTAATATTCAGCAACATTTATATTATAACCGTTACACTAGGCCGTGATCGCACTACGATATCTAAAAATATAATGCTATTGGCGATCGTAGTGCAGTATGGTCGTGTTACGGTCTTGATGAGATCTTGGTATTCGTGTTGAGAGTAGCCAACTTTTATTAATTTAAACATGTTCAAAACAATCGTGATGCGTTCGTGGCGAAATCAGGTCGCAGTTCTGTTCTAGTCGTAGATTTTTTAGTCTCGATTACCCAGACGCATATTTAAATATATCTACTTTGAAAAATAAAGCGGCTAAATGATCGAGACTAAGATTTTTTTTAGCCGTGGAACTGTCAGGATCAGTTCCAGGTTGAACTGTGTAAATCGATTCTAGGTATAGAACTTACCAATGACCAAATCAGTTCTTGGTTAGAACTGTTCTAGCTAGAACTGTCTTAAAAGTGTCAGGAGATAGTTCCACATTTGTCTGCTAGAACAGTTCTCCTTCAGATTATGACAGTTAGAGGTAATCTCCATTGTATGTACATCTCCTTTGCAATTTTTTAAATGAGAATAACTTTTGATGAAATGAATGAAATTAATTATTATCCATTTCTGAATATTAATTCAGTTTTCTTTTGAAATATTTTAAAACTGGATTCGACGTAGGTAAATTGTGGGAGATAGTTAGTTTGAACTCTGGCCTGGTCAACTTAAATTCTAAAAAAAAAAATTGTGTGTGTCTATGCTAAGCATGCGATATCTGCTAAAAACTGTGGTCACACCTTACCATATAGCTCGAACGAACGCATAAAGGATAAACAAAAGTTTTACATCTACAAAATTTTTGCATCCGTTAGGAGTCCGCGATGTAATGACCAAATAAAACGGACGTGTAATAAGCCGAAAAATGGGTTGGAAGAGGTATAAAAAAAAAAAAAAATAATGTCAGAATAAAGAGCCAATAGTTTTGCCTGATCATGATTAAGAAGTTGAGCCAAAAATATTAATGATACCAAAGAAAACTAACATACCAATAACACGGTGGGTATGGTTGTCCTGCGAGAGAACGTTCTGTGCTGGTGATTTGGTCCTGTCAGGTGCTGGTGGGTCCTGATTCTGTGCTGGTGGGTTTGTTTACATTGTATCAGAACGGCAATAAAACGACTGTTTTGTTGCTTAATTTTTCTCTGATGCGTCATAAGTACCATGCAAAGTATATTACAACAATATTATATTGCAAAAGTCGTGCAAGTTCGTTAAACGGAATTGTCCTGACGCAGTGCTGGTGATAAGAAAAACGGTCCTGGTTCTGTGCTCCTATGTCCTGGTTCTGTGCCTTTATATTTTAGTTAAAAGTGGCATATATTCAAGATCATTGATGCTGTACTGTTATTGGTTAATTAACTGTTGTCTGCTTTCTTGAAATTGACATTGTTGTGAATCTGATTACTGTTATTATGAGAGAAAAAATACCCCTATATTTTTATTTTTTTTTAAATTAACTGTAATCTTATTTATTGGCCTGTTAATGGAACCCTTCTTGCACCCTTTTAAGATAAGAAAATATGTTTACGATTTTCGGGATTACGATCATTTTGCAAGATCACCAAAATGCGTTGTAAATTATACAATACTTATATAAAGTAGATGATGTGGTATGTTTGTTGTCAATGGACAAATTTCCATAAGAAACCAAAGGAAGTATGTGTTAACAACCATACGTCATCGTACGACCTTCAACAATAACCCATAAAATAAAAATGTAAAAGGTTTTGCATAAAAATGGAGAGCAAAAATATAGAACAAAGGACTTTCTGAGCGTTTGAATCATATGTCTTTAGCAGCTTAAAACACATTTGTTTGTGAACAATTTAGTGCTGACTATAAGAATGACAATAGTGTTGCAGGTTTGTTTGTTTGTTTTTTTTTTTTTTTGGGGGGGGGGGGGGGGGGGTGGGTAATAAGTTAGAGCGAGATTACAGTGAAAGTTTTAAGCTTGGCATAGTTTCTCGTAAGATTTAAAAGTTGTATTTTAAAAGAAAAATGTATCTTATAGCTATTAAGAATCACTTGCTGTATCTGTAAGATTTTTTCAACATAATTTTTTTGTCTGAACGGTTATCAGGTATATTTTTTCAAAAGTTCGATAGAACACTAAAAAAAATTCACTATTTTATGAAAGGGCAGACTAGAATATGTCAGAGAATGAAGACGAGATAACCTTTGTACAGAGATTTTTGTTATGTTTAGCATGGGATCAACACAAGGGTACATTATCCTTAAAGATCTATTTAAAAGTATTTGAAACTACCGTTTGCTTTGTTAATTGTGCCTTCAATTTCAAACATTAAAATATCTCATAGCTTCATACTACCAATTGAGTATAAAACAAGTATATAAGTTTAAAAAAGAACTTCTTAGATTAAACACCTACATTTAACTTTAAAAGGTCATAACAGTTTAAAACAATACAAATCTACACACACACACACACAAAACTGGCTTAATTTCAACTGGTTATCAACCCGAATCGCTATAAGATCATATATTAGCTCACCTGTGTGGAGGGGTTGTGTGAGGTTCATGTATTGTCTTAGCGTCCGCAATTACAAAAAGATCTTTTCTGAAATTACTTGACCAAATGTTACCAAATGATTTTTCAAGAGTGAATCTAGGAAAAACAATATTCATCAACAAACATGACCACTGTCTGTTAAAATGTATTCGAGTTTTTAGTTACAGCCGATTACATTGAGTATGTAGGCAAAAGTAATATCTTTGGTTAGCTTGCTTGTTAGCTAAACCGTGAAGTCATTGTTAGGTAAGGTATACTACCCTCCTTTCGAAGTAGCCTGGTCCTACAGACAGAAAAATGTGTCATTTGTCGGACTAGTCTACTCTTAAAGTAGGGTAGTTTACATAACCTAACAATGACTTTTCTGTTCAGCAAGCAAGATAACCAAAGATATTCACTTTGTCTACACACTCATTGAAATCGGCTTTAATATTGCAAAAGTTCTAGCAATTAGGGCAAAACTTACCGAGTAAAAAAATCAAAAGGCCAATGTCTATCTACCTTGCACATTTCAGAAAATTCAGATCAGATAACGAAACTGGGTCCAGCAAAATTTATAAGCAATTTAAGATTTTGACCCTCACAGTTTCCATTCACCACAAATATTCTCGTTACAACGAATCATTTTAAATACAAAAATACCAGTTGCAGCCTTTTGTTTATCTATTAATATATGTATACGGATAAAGTTATGAAAGGCAGCAGGGTCACCAGGGTGAGGAGTCCATGTCATCTGAAATAAATGCTAAGCAAAGATCTAGAAAGCGACAGATAATCATGACATTAAAAAAACTCTCTTCTTTTCGACTTTTTTCGAACAAATTGACACATAAAATGAATTATATAGTATTGTGGAATTTTTAACTTGTGTTCAATTTATTGGTTACACCTTTTACTAGGATAAAATCCTGTCAAGTATGAGCTGGGGAAAATATTTCAGAAAAGAAGATGGAAATGTGAAAGTTTCCGTGCATCAGGTGCAACAGCATACGAACAGCTAACATGCCTCGTCAGGGTGGAAGCTAAAAAGTCCACGAAAATTTGATTTAAAACTTTTATTCGTTCCAACAAAGTTATTGAGATTTTGTTGAGGATTTAACCATCTACGACAACAAGATTTTTTTTTTAGAATTTACAGCTCTTCTATAAATATATGCAAAACAAACCAAATTGCTTGCTATGATTGTTTGGATGTTTGTAAACGACAGGTAAGTAGTCTGTTTACTATATACTAGAATTTGTTTGGACAATAAACATTAACTATAAGTTTGTATTTGTCCAATCAAATCCCAGTATGTATTGAAACTCCGACTACCTCAAAACATCCAAGCAAACATAGCAAGCAAGTCAATCAAAGTTTTTTTTTTGCATGCTTTTATAGAAGAGCTGTAAAGAAGCATTTAAGTCTTTCGCCAAAAAATACTATCAATTTCTTTTTGTCCTATGTAAACTTCCGTACCATTTCCTTCCATTCATGATCATTAAATTGAACTGTAAAATATTTTTTGGTACCTTCTTAATTCCTTAATAAGTCTTATGTATACATAATTATGACAATAACTGTTGTGAGCACAAGATTTACTGCACACTTTTAAAGTTCTGCTTCATTAAACATTAAAATGTGAACTTAAGTTTTGAGACTTTTTTAATCGACACGATTGGAATTTTTGTATATGAGAACATGGTTTATCTATTAGTTGAAAATGCGGCTTTGAACTAGCTTTCAGTACCTGCGAGCATTTGTTGTTCAATAATGTGTGTCTTTGTGTTATTATTTTATGTGATAAATTGTTGTGTTGGTACACCACTGTAACAATGAAGGAGGAAATGAGGAGGACGAAAGATGTTGCCCTTAATATGTAATTATGTAATACAAGTTACGATCATTTGAAAACACATATTAAACAGCCAAATCGATGCACAAGAGCTAAAATAGGAGTCATAGATCCTATTGACAACAATTATCTGCCCAATTTTATTGATTTTGTAACATTTGTTACAAATATGACCAACTTCTTATCCAAAATCACCAGCACCGTATCAGGACCCACCAGCACAATGACAGGACCCACCAGCACAGTATCAGGACATGAATAAATTGAGAAAATGCTAAATTTTAATAAATTGCAATGTTTTTTCACAAAATAGTTTTGCCGTGTGGATTGCGGTATGGAAAGCGGACTCTATGAGCATTTTTGTTTTATTTTTTCAGTTCTAGACTTTCTGAAAACGAGCACTTTTGTGTTACGCTTACTGAAACAGTTTAGAGGGTCAACTTTTTAATGGTTTACATATGAACCCATAAGAAACAAAATTGAAAAGTCTCAACTGTTTCTTCCATTTTTTATGAGTGAAAACGTCAAAAATCATCATTTTCGTCTTTGTTTACATTTTTTCATTGATCACCAGCACCCGTCAGGACCGAATCACCAGCACAGAACGTTCTCTCGCAGGACAACCATACCCACCGTGAATAATTGATTTTTCTTACGCGATTTGTTTTCAATTTGTATGTATCCGTTTTATTATCAATGTTCTTTCTGTGGTACGATTTCCAATAATACAACTCTCCAAAGGGGACCAAAATCATTAATGACACATAAAGTAACAACCAGAGGTCGACGTACGGCCTTCAATAATAAGCAAAGCCCATACTGCATAGACAGCTATAAAAGACCCCGAAATGACAATGTAAAACAATTGTAACGAGAAAACTAACGGCCTTATTAATATATGAAAAAAAAATGAACGAAAAACAAATATGTTACACATAAAAAAAATAAATAAATTCTAGCCCTGGAGATGTCAATTACAACATTATTGACGTTAAAGATTCTGTGCAAAACTGCATCTCAAATGCTAGACTTAATCTCCAGCGTTAGAACTTTAATACTAGTAGTACTTAAAAACACAGCTATTTACTATTTAGACTCTATTACAACCAAAGGCCTCTTTAAAAGCTGCTGTGATAACTACATACAAGATTAAAATGACTGTTGAAATGAAACAATATACGGCAAGTTGGTGAATTTTGACAGTTGTATATGTAATTGATACTAAGCTACACAAGGTCATGTTTTTCTCTGACTGTTTATGACGTCTTTACACTAAATTCATTGGATGTTGGATGTGTACGGATTGATAGTTTAGTCTTAGATGCATGATTTTTAGCTCACCTGGCCCGAAGGGCCAAGTGAGCTTTTCCCATCACTTTGCGTCCGGCGTCCGTCGTCGTCGTCGTCGTCCGTCGACTGTCGTCCGTCGTCCGTCGTCATTAACTTTTACAAAAATCTTCTCCTCTGAAACTACTAATCCAAATTGAACCAAACTTGGCCACAATCATCATTGGGGTATCTAGTTTAAAAAATGTGTGGCGTGACCCGGTCAACCAACCAAGATGGCCGCCACGGCTAAAAATAGAACATAGGGGTAAAATGCAGTTTTTGGCTTATAACTCAAAAACCAAAGCATTTAGAGGAAATCTGACGGGGTAAAAATGTTTATCAGGTCAAGATCTATCTGCCCTGAAATTTTCAGATGAATCGGTCAACCCGTTGTTGGGTTGCTGCCCCTGAATTGGTAATTTTGAGGAAATTTTGCTGTTTTTGGTTATTATCTTGAATATTATTATAGATAGAGATAAACTGTAAACAGCAATAATGTTCGGCAAAGTTAGATTTACAAATAAGTCAAATGACCGAAATGGTCAATTGACCCCTTTAGGAGTTATTGCCCTTTATAGTCAATTTTTAACCATTTTTCATAAATCTAAGTAATCTTTTACAAAAATCTTCTCCTCTGAAACTACAGGGCCAAATTAATCCAAACTTGGCCACAATCATCTTTGGGGTATCTAGTTTAAAAAATGTGTGGCGTGACCCAGTCAACCAACCAAGATGGCCGCCACGGCTAAAAATAGAACATAGGGGTAAAATGCAGTTTTTGGCTTATAAATCAAAAACCAAAGCATTTAGAGGAAATCTGACATGGGGTAAAAATGTTCATCAGGTCAAGATCTATCTGCCCTGAAATTTTCAGATGAACCGGTCAACCTGTTGTTGGGTTGCTGCCCCTGAATTGGTAATTTTGAGGAAATTTTGCTGTTTTTGGTTATTATCTTGAATATTATTATAGATAGAGATAAACTGTAAACAGCAATAATGTTCATCAAAGTAAGATTTACAAATAAGTCAACATGACCGAAATGGTCAGTTGACCCCTTTAGGAGTTATTGCCCTTTATAGTCAATTTTTAACCATTTTTCGTAAATCTTAAGTTATCGTTTACAAAAATCTTCTCCTCTGAAATTACTGGGCCAAATTAATTCAAACTTGGCCGCAATCATCTTTGATGTACCTTGTTTGAAAAATGTGTCCGATGACCTGGCCATCCAACCAAGATGGCCACCACGTCTAAAAATAGAACAGGGGTAAAATGTAGTTTTTTGCTTATAACTCTGAGACCAAATCATTTAGGGGAAATCTGACAAGGAGTTAAATTGTTTATAAAGTCAATATATATCTGCCCTGAAATATTCAAATGAATTGGACAACCAGTTGTTGGGTTGCTGCCCTCCAATTGGTAGTTTTTAAAGAAATTTTGCTGTTTTTGGTTATTATCTTGACTACTATTGTAAATAGCGATAAACTGTTAACAGCGATAATGTTCATCAAAGTAAGATCTACAAATAAGTCAACATGACCTAAATGGTCAATTGACCCCTTAAGGAGTTATTGCCCTTTATAGTCAATTTTTAACAATTTTCATTAATTTGGTAAATTTATGTAAATTTTTACCAAATATTTTTCTCTGTTACTAATTGGCAAAGTTCATTATAGATATAATTGTAAGAAGCAAGAACGTTCAGTAAAGTAAGAACTTCAAACACATCACCATCACCAAAATACAATTTTGTCATGAATCCATTTGTGTCCTTTGCTTAATATGCACATAGACCAAGGTGAGCGACACAGGCTCTTTAGAGCCTCTAGTTTTATTAGTTGTTAGTGGCTTTGAACTAGCTGTCAGATAACTGCGAGTACTCTCAGATCTATTGTCGTTTTGTTGTCGGGATGTTCAAGAACCCGGCCACGTCCAATTGTATTTTTGTCCATCTGATGAGTTAAACGTTTTTCAACTGATTTTTATAGTTCGTTCTTATGTTCTTATGTTGTACTGTTATATATACCACTGTCCCAGGTAAGCGGGGATCCCGCTAACATGTTTAACCCCTCCACATTATTTATGTATGTGCCCGTCCCAAGTCAGGAGCCTGTAATTCAGTGGTTGTCGTTTGTTTATGTGTTACATATTGAATCATATTTGTTTTTCGTAATTTTTTTTTTTATAAATAAGGCCTTTAGTTTTCTCGTTTAAATTGTTTTGCATTGTCATATCGAGGCCTTTTATAGCTGACTATGCGGTATGGGCTTTGCTCATTGTTGAAGGCTGTACGGTTACCTATGGTTGTTAATGTCTGTGTCATGTTGGTCTCTTGTGGACAGTTGTCCCATTGGCAGTCATACCACATCTTCCTTTTTATAGTTGAAAATTTCATTCACCAGAAGATCTCAACATTGTTCCAGAATATCTCAACCGATACCAGAAAATCTCAACATGACATACTTTATAACATATTTAGCATAATGAAATTATATTAGTAAAGAAAAAGAACAAACTATAATTTTATGTTTATAATGTTTTAGAAAAATACTAATTTACTAATATATATGCTAGTTTATCAATGATATCACTGTCATTTTGTCAATAGCTGACTGCGCTGGTCACATTTACCTGCTGGAGAAAAGTCATTACGATGTAATTTTAAATCCAATTCATTTGTGTTATACACGAGACAAACTGTAATTCAAATATCTCTGGCATGACATTCTCCGATTTTACAAAAAACGCATTGATTTTCAGTAAATTGACGGAAAGTCAACCTACCCTGTGTTTATTTTGAATATTTTGAACCAGAATAGCTCAACAGGAAGTGCCAGAATACTTTTTTCCGTCTCAACATTTGGTTGAGATTAGATGGTTTACCAGGCGTGCAATTGATATTTTATCGTGTGTTTTTCTATGTTGTGATGTTATACTATTGTCTCAGGAAAAGGGAGAAGGTTTGGCACCATTAAAACGTTTAATCCCGCTGCAAATGTTTACACCTGTCCTAAGTCATGAATCTGATGTACAGTAGTTGTCGTTTGTTGATGTAATTTATACGTGTTTCTCGTTTCTAATTTTTTTTATATAGATTAGACCGTTGGTTTTCTGGTTTGAATGGTTTAACACTTGTAACTGTGGGGCCCTTTATAGCTTGTTGTTCGGCGTGAGCCAAGGCTCCGTGTTGAAGGCCGTACCTTAACCTATAATGGTTTACTTTTATAAATTGTTATTTGGATGAAGTGTTGTCTCATTGGCACTCATACCACATCTTCCTATACCTAAATCCCGGCAGGTTTTGACAATTCATTAGATGTGCGATATATGTATTTTGACATTCTTTACTTCAAGTATAATATCTTGTACTCTTTGAGATTATTATTTCGCACTGGAAATGTAATACTATACTTGCAAGTGCACAAAGTCGATAATATATATTTATCATGTTTTATAGTACTCGCTTTAATAATAACCAGGTCTTTTAATAACCTTATTGACAAGGGGCTTGGTTTTCGAAAATATCTTATGACTGAGCCATGTCTTGTGATAGTTGTAGGACATGCCATAGTCGTAAGATATGTTTTCAAAACTGTCCAAAGTTACGATATGTCATTAGGTCTGCATGTCTGTCAATTTGTCTGGTAAGCGCAACTCCTCCGTAACGGATGGACTGGTGTGGAAGGATGAACAGTTATAGTACAAGACATGAGGATGTGCATAAAGTAGTGCGGGATTGGGGAATGCTATTGTGAGAAGACTCACAATTCTAGTTTCAGCTTCCTTATTGTGAACATTTCATTTTCTATGGATGAAGTTCCTTTATATGAAGTAAATATCCAAGTTGATGTCATGTTATGAAGTTTACATGATTTATGTGGTAGAGGGTTGCTGCTTACAAAGAAGCTCATAAAACCTAGGGTATCAACCAGATAAAGTTGCAGTCCTCCCTTGACTTATTTACATCACGAGTTGGTTGACCATTAGGGAATATCTGAGACACGGATATTTTCCAAGTGTTGTTACCACAATCCTCTGTAACCTTCCTCAAATATGTCATCACTTCGAATGCACGAGACTTGTCAGCTGAATTAAACATGACCATCAAGACTATTGTCACATGTGGAGCAGGATCTGCTCACCCTTGCTGGGCATCTGAGACCTCTTCCAGTATTTGTTAGGTATTTGTTGATCCTTAGCTTTCTGTGTAGTGCTTTGAAGACTGGCGCTAGTCTTTTTTTATTGTTTGATTTTTTGCTATGACGTGTGTGCGATGTCAGTTTGTCTTCTGGTTATGAGTTTGATTGTCCCTTTGTTTTAATGCATAAAAGCAAATTCCAAATACTTCACATAACCATATAAGCTGATCATTATAGTTGCCTTTATAGAAACATACACTATTGATGTTCAGATAAGAAAAGGCAACCCGAAACAACGATAGAGATATGATACAGCCACACTGATTCAAAATTCAAATTATATGTATACATTCTATATAATTACAATGAATGGGCAGAATTCAGAATGACAATAAGACTAGAGGTTCTACAGAAAGAAAATTACTCATATAAGGGCTCAATTATAAGGATTTCTGCCATGATGACTGATTTATTTTTTATCTTATTGTCTTGGTCATCTTTGTGTCTTTAAATAAAATGATAATAATCCAAAAAATGTAAAATATTCATCAGCAACCATTCTTGACATATAATCTACAAATGAAAAATACAGTAAAAAGTAATAATTTATTCATATGCTAAAATTTGAAAGACAAAACAAGAAAATGTAAAACAAAACAAACACTACCTGCATGGAAAGCTTGAATGAAAAAAAAAGATAAAACAAGTGAAACTGCGAGCTACTGCTCACTGATGATACCCCCGCCGCAAGTGGATAATATTAATAGTGTAAAAATATGCAAGTGTTCGGTAAACAGGAAGTTGTCAAGTGATAAATCTGAAAACGCATCACACGGTATAGCTGACTTATATAAATCCTGAAACCAAATTTCAGAAATCCTTGTATTGTAGTTCCTGAGAAAAATGTGACGAAAATTTTCAACTTGGCTATCATGTGTAAAATCATACAAGTGTTCGGTAAACAGGAAGTTGTCGAGTGATGAATCTGAAAACGCATCACACGGTATAACTGACTTATATAAATCCTGAAACCAAATTTCAGAAATCCTTGTATTGTAGTTGCTGAGAAAAATGTGACGAAAATTTTCAACTTGGCTATCATGTGTAAAATCATACAAGTGTTCGGTAAACAGGAAGTTGTCAAGTGATGAATCTGAAAACGCATCACACGGTATGGCTAACATATATAAATGTTGATACCAAATTACAGAAAGGGTGGATGTGTAGTTCCTGAGAAAAATGTGACGAAAATTTTCAACTTGGCTATTATGTGTAAAATCATACAAGTGTTCGGTAAACAGGAAGTTGTCAAGTGATGAATCTGAAAACGCATCACACGGTATGGCTAACATATATAAATGTTGATACCAAATTACAGAAAGGGTGGATGTGTAGTTCCTGAGAAAAATGTGACGAAAATTTTCAACTTGGCTATTATGTGTAAAATCATACAAGTGTTCGATAAACAGGAAGTTGTCAAGTGATGAATCTGAAAACGCATCACACGGTATGGCTAACATATATAAATGTTGATACCAAATTACAGAAAGGGTGGATGTGTAGTTCCTGAGAAAAATGTGACGAAAATTTTCAACTTGGCTATTATGTGTAAAATCATACAAGTGTTCGGTAAACAGGAAGTTGTCAAGTGATGAATCTGAAAACGCATCACACGGTATGGCTAACATATATAAATGTTGATACCAAATTACAGAAAGGGTGGATGTGTAGTTCCTGAGAAAAATGTGACGAAAGTTTCATGGGACGGACTGACTGACGGACGGACGGACTGACGGACTGACGGACGGACTGACGGACAGACGGACAGACAGAGGTAAAACAGTATACCCCCCCTTTTTTAAAGCGGGGGTATAAAAAGAGGAAGAAACGGAACTAAAACATTATAATTCCCTTCGTAAATGTAGATATGTTCCAGACCATATGAGTAATAAGACCGTACGCGTACGGTCCGGACCGTATACTCGTACATAAAAAGAAGTATAGATCGCATAGCTCTCACAATAAAATGATACCACCTACTCCTCACAAAGTTCGTGATTTGCTATATTCTCCAAAATTGATGTAGAAAAAAAAAATAAATATAGGAGGTTCTGACCATATCCTCAGTGTCCAATATCTTCTTGCTACAGTTCCATTAAGTTATGGGTAGCAGAAACTCTGCAGGGAACTGGTGTGAGATGATATCGAACACTCCTGGAGTACCAAAATGGGGATATACCTTTCCTATAGATTCTAAACAAGACAATGCTTAACTTTTAAGCAAACAACAATCCAAATGACTCAGTATAACAAAACCAATCAAATCTATGTCATGAAATTAGCAATTAGGTGTCATGATTTCTATCATGTCTATTGTTCAACTCCTATTATGATGGAAAATAAACATCAAAGACTAGAAGGACTTGTGGTGCCTCTGCATTGAATAAATTAAAAACAAAAATAACTCAACATTTCACATACAATCCTGTATATCACATTTTGGTACCACACGACTATAAACAGACAATGGGTGGGATGAGGTGGGATTAAAATAACTTCACTTGCAGGCTATAAACATACATTACAGTACAAACGTTGCCTATTCTGTCAAACGTTTGCCTCCTCATTGAGTGGATATTAAACAAATGAGACAGAATCACATGGACTTCCGCCTAAGTTAATTGGCCAATGAGGTTATGACCATATCCTCAGTGTCCAATATCTTCTTGCTACAGTTCCATTAAGTTATGGGTAGCAGAAACTCTACAGACTTCCTGAAGATGAAACCCAAAATCTCAAATACAGTATAATGCCTCTTCCCAAAACTCAAAATAAAACATATCTTCTTTCTTAATATTATTTATTACATAACAAGTGTTGTACAGATAACATTAATTATACATTGCTCTTAGATTCACAAAATGTATGCATGGGTATTTTATAAATTTAACAATAATAACTTGTGCAATTTCAATTATTCAAATAAAACTTATCAAAATGATAGTTACGATGAAAACATTTTTAATTACCAATGCAAGTACAATGAATATGGTGCAAATACTTCATTAAACTTCCTCAATCTTAGGGCTAGATCACAATTAAGATTACTTTTACTCTTTGTTAAAAACATGAACTAAACTAGAATAGTCAGCTTGTTCTTTAAATACAGTTTCAATATTTTCAGACCCATTTGCAACTTGAGATAATCTCAATGCAATACTGCCTGCATCAACTAATGTATGAATTCTACTATAGTACTCGGCACTTGTTCTGCCAAACCAACCAATATGTTTCATTGCCTGGTCTACATTTTCAGCTGCCCCTGATAAAGCCATGGTAACTGCACAACCTGATCGAAAGCTATGGGGGGTTTCTCCTTCATAAATTCCCAACAGTGATAAGTAATAACGCAATCTCTCATACATGACAGAGTAATTGACAGCCTTATCCAACACTCTGCCTTTTTCAGAAACTATTCTGAACAAATAACCTACTGACATATCAACTGTACTGACTTGGCAAAAATTAACATAATCAAGCAGACCTTGTACAGGACAAATAGACAAGTCATCACACTTTTTAATAACAAATGTATTACTCTTTCCCTTATCACCTCGGAGTGTCTTTCCAAACGTATGTTGAAAAACCAAGCCACTATTATCATTTAATACTTTTACCTCCTGAGCAACAACTAAAGAAAGGTCACTAGCCCTATCACCTGCAAAAAATTGTAGTTTCATCCAAGCTCTATCTCTATACAGAATATACCTCTCCCGTAATGACAGACCAGGACTTTTAATTTCCCTATCAATGTATGAACACATTGCCTTAATTTTTGATAAAAATATAGGCTTAGCTTGTTTTGGCAATACATGTGCACTGGCTTGTTCTTCCCTGATTAGTTTAAGATATTCTTTTACTATGGGGGCACAAGCAGGGTTACCAGACTTAGAAAAAATGTCCCAATATCTCCCAAAGCCATTATCATCAAATATATTAACCAATTGATTAATCACCCCTTCAACTGTACCGGAAGCCAGTCGTTTTGGACAAAAACAGTCAAACTCCCCCTTTTGGCCTAAATGTTTGCAATGACCACCGTGAATAGTAGTTTTTCCAGAAAAATCCTTCCAAATTAAAAATCTTCGAATATCATCAGGTGTACAAACTGACAAATGTTTGCAATCTAAATCTTGGAGAAATTGGAGAAAAGAACCTTGAAAACTTTTCTTCCTCTTGTGACCCGATGAACAAGTTATTCGTTTATCTAACTCGTCCATTCTTCCCTAAATTTTTTCCAAATCAATGTCACTATTTATCTGCAATGACAAATATAAGGTCCATTTTTAGGTCAATGACAAAAATTTTAACAATTAAAAATTGAAAATATCTTAATAGGACTTATAACCTCAAAAGAAATACAATGCACATGCATTACCCAATAACAATATACATATTTTTCATAAATGAAAAGATTAGCAACACTGGTACATTAAAATTATACAAAAACATTCAATTCATTTTAAGTTCACTTGAAATATCCGTATTACAGATGTATTACTTCACATGAAATATAAACAAAAATAAGATCAAGAAAAAGAAACTCTGAATGCCCACAATGGCCATCTTAAACCAAATTCATCAACAACAAAGCCTTTCCTTGAAGGTGCTTTGACAACCCCTTTTTGACCCCTAGCTCCTAGAAGAATGGAGGTTGATGAACAACTAGTCAACATTGGCCACCACATAGGAACTGGATAAAGTTCAGGTACCACAACTGTGCAAGAAACTGACTGTTCCTTCAAAAAACATAGCAAAGGAAAAATCAATACATAGGGTGGATATACATACATATTAGATTCTGCCTTTAAATCTTGGGAAAACACATTAACACCAGAGGTTTCTGGTGTTAACCATGGGGTAAAATGTCTAAGTGGCCTACTGTCTACTGATTGCATTACATTCGAGTCTAAAGACATAAGATCAACAGTATGTGGACCAAATCGAGAATCAACTAAAACCCATGAAGCATTACTCAACATAGTATCAGCCGTGTTCAAAATTCTAGAAGGACCATCAGCCATATTCAGTTCAGATGGAACAAAACTTAGATGCAAATCAACATTTTGCCCAGCGACCAACTGAAATATATCCTTCATAATACAATTCAAGGCCGGACATTTGCTCCCTTGACTATTCCAGGCTCCTATTACCGCCATGCTATCAGTTAATACATCAACCCGAGAGTCTAATAAAGATTTTCCCAAAGATTGCAATGCCTTCAAAATGGCTTCAGCCTCCTTTTCATGAATAGGTCTAGTATCATCAGCCAACCAATAATCACCCATAGTCAAATGGTTGTCACCTAAATTCACAAGTGCCCCATATCTATAACCTGAAGAGTCTGTAACCATGTCAATCTTATTATGAAATTCTGGTCTCCATTTTGAGAAGCCTTCCCATTTGTCCAAAAATTTCCAATATTCAATCTCCTCTTTAAGAGGTCCAAATACCCTAACAGGCCTACTACATTTAGTACAAACAGAAATAGCAGCATTCACCTCCCTGCAAAAAAGCTTACAGCCAGGTACAGCTAATTGCATACTAATACACTTTCCAGAAAACCTTTGTAAAGTTCTCAAGTCTACCTCCTTAGAAGACAAAATAAATTCACGCAACTCAATAATTTTTTTCCGCTTATCCTCTGGTAAAATAAATGCTTGCTTTTCCGAATCAACGAAAAAACCAAGAAATTTCTTACAAAATTCTGGAACCAATGAACACTTCTTAAGCGAAAGAGTATACCCTAACCTTGTCAAAACCTCCAGCATAACATAAACCAACCTCCTACCTTCGAACTCTTTCTCCTCACTAAACTGCAATGGGCCCCCTCGAGTTACTGAAAACCTATCATCAATATATAATGTATTCAGTACATTTAATTTTCTTAAATATGATGTTACACACATCCCTATTGACTGGTATATGAATGGGCTTGCTTTCCAACCAAAGGGCAATGTTGTGTAAGTCATGTAAAATCCCCCAAACTGAATACCAAAATATGTAAATGAATGTTGACTAAGTTTAACATGGTCATAACCTGACTTTTCATCATATGTTACCATTAATGCATCTTTCTGTACTAATCTAGGAATATCTTTCAAAGTTTCAAGATGAAATGGTAAATCTTTCACCCACAAATTTAAAAAACGTTCATCATGGCATAAACGTGGCTTGCTGGGTTCGACTGTAAGTGGCATTACTATTCTAGGGGGTTCACATTCACCAACTGCTCCCAACAGCTTAACTGAACCCATAGCAATTTTCTCGCATAATTCTTTTGAAATAAAATCAACATGTTGCTTACAAATTTTTGAATTTTGAAAATATTGATTTGGAGGGATATCCGAATCATAGAAACGACCCTTAAAATTTCCTTTAAAGTATCTGAAAAAATCTGTAGCATCAACCCCATTTATAAGCCATTTTAGTATATCTTTATCATCTGTCCCTACTAGAATATCTTTCCAGTTAGACAAATGGTGATGAATCTGACCGCTTAGAAAAAGATCAGGATCACGCAAAGGAAAAGTCCCACTATCAAAATGAACACCACATGCACCATTCAGAACTTCTTCAGCCGAAGGAACGTGTGTTGTAAGTGAAGGAGTTTCACCTCCAAGTGTTACCCATGCTGGTTCTTGGCGTACTTGTACCTTTTCGGGATTAAAACCACTTTCCATTTCCCATTCTGGAACATGAATGTTGAATGAATTTAAACTTCCCAATTTATTACTATTCTGAAGAGAAAATAAAACTCTCTCTATATCCAAGAACCAACATAAGAGCACTTTAAGGAGAAACCCCTTCACCTACAATCCACGTGGAACATGTAGAACCACTAGGGTATCAGTGACCCTTGAATTGTAAATGAAGACATTTCAAATAGAGAAAAAATAAAATAAAATAAAAAACAAAATATTTCACAATAAATTAAAATTCCCCAATTAATTGAACATACAAATATACGAAAAACATTATTTTCCCTTTGCAGCCTTCATTTTGTCACAGTCTCTTATCTGATGACTTGTACTCTCGCAAAACAGACAAGCACCTCTCTGACGTATTCCAGAATTTCCAAAATTTCCAGAATTTCGGGGTCTACCCCTATAATTATTATTAAAGCCACCTGGATATGGCGGTTGCAAGTAAGGCATAGCATTGTATGGATACATACAAGGAGCCTGGTATGGCGGGTATAAATTATGCAATGGCGAATCTTCAGGTTTTGGAGTAGTATCCTTTTCAGGTTGCTTTTCCTTTAAACACTTCGACACAGCTTTTGTGATTGCATCCGCAACCTTACCACCCAGTACGGACAAACACAAAGAAGAGATATCTAATTTTAATTGATGTCGGTTTGCCTGACGTGTTAACTCTTCAAAGGTATCGGCATCATCATGATTAACCCGTCTTGCAGCTTTAGCAAGTTCCTCCAGAGTAAGTAATATGAGTGAATCACTAGGATTATCTTGCAGACAAAGTGTCCTCACCTTCTCCTTTAAGTTCTTAACAACTTCTTCTTTTGTAGTATTCTCTAAGTTAGCAATCCTGTCTTCCAAATCGTCCCTCTTCCTTTTATTTGTCCCATTGTTGTTGTTGTCACCACTACTCTGCACAATGTCACCACTCATCTGCACATTGACAGGATTAGCACTAGTAGTGGGAGTCTTAAAAACAGAAAACAAAATCGGTCTTAAAAACAGAAACAAAACCGGTATCATTATTAACACACATTACATAACACCAGTCAATGCCAGTGAATCACTATTAATATCAAAATTCTATGTAAATTACCACAGTGTTGTCAATATTTTCATTTATAAATATGAATAAACATATACTTGGATTCAACCAGTATGGATTACGTCACAGTAAGACAAGTAATTATGTATTAACCAACAAGACAATTTTATATTTTTATATGCTCGTTATGTGGTACAATTTGTTGCTCATAAGTGAAGGCCACACAAAGACCATAAATGATGGCATTGTCCAATTACTTCTTAGGTTATTATCTCATTGGCATACAATTTTAGAAATTCTCTAGTGCGATCATTGATTTGTCTTCTAAGCTTGTCATCCTAGTCAATGTGCAGAATTGTATATGTAAAATTCAATAGATTTAATTTTATCTGCCAGCCAAGACATTACATTCAAAGTGCAGGACTAGAAATTACTTACTTGATCTTGTGACTGGGTTAAATCTTGTCCACTAGGTTGCCCATATTCATTTGCATACAGTATCAAACAATGTGTGGCCCACCTGGCTTCTTCAACTGTATTATCTCTATTGGCAAATTGAAGTAAATCTTGTAGTTCTGCACCAGTTAAATCCAGAACCTGATCAATAATTTAAAACAAAAAAATGACAAATAAAACTCAACAGAGCTTTTGTTTTACTTCTTGTACTAGTAACCTTGCTAAATTAAAATAAAACTGGTTTATTTATAATGTATTACAAAACACTTGACTTGCATATGATTGTCTATAAATGGTTTTAAAATAGTAGCAAGATAAATCAAGTCAAACAATGAAATGATTAATAGTACTACAAACCTGTTGCCTCAGATCATCCATGGATAAATTATCCAATTTGTTGTCCTTTTGAAAACGGGCAAACTCCTTTAAGCCCTGTGGTTGTCCTCCTCTTATTCTCTTAATAGCTGCCACTAACCGTACCCCTTTTAATGAGTGCCTCCGTTTCAAACACGTGGTTAAAACCATCTGAAAATAAATACACAACTCTACACACTAGTCTAGACATCAAATGACCTTGCGCACCTGTTGAGGGAAATCCCCTTTTGGCATTTTTTAAAACTATCTGAAGTACCACACATAATAAACGAACATAGGCAAATGTTATTTATCATTATAATCTTAAAGAAACAAACAACATTTTTAAAAGTGTCTATCATTTGATTATATAAATCAAATCTTATAAAATCTATGATAACACGTGTCGAGCGCACCTTTCGCCACGACGGGATTGTTGAAAATCTTTATACCTCATTAAATTTCGTGAGAAACTATGAAATGAACATATCTTATCAACCAGTTTAGAATATAAATACAATACAAATGTTAAAAAAAAAAAAAAACATTGGTCCTATAGATATAATTTATTTCGCACTCGACCTCGTGGTGTCGGACTTTCCGGCCAATCTAAAATTTATTATATCTCCTTGGCCCTGGTTATTTTTTCAAATTATACCTTACAACCCTTGTCATTATTCTTCAATTATATCTCAAAACCTCTTGCTTTATCAAAAAATAAATATTACCATCTCCAAATAAATCAAACCATCTCCTTGGCCCTCGCCATTTTTCCAGTATCATATCTCATGGCCTCTTGCCCATTTAAAAATGTATTATGTCTATTGCTATTCTCAAATTACATGACCTCTTGTCATTCTTATATCATATGGCCTCTTGCCATTTAAAATAAAAAATATATACCTTTCCTATGAAGTATGTTGCCAACTTGGCCTGAGCAGTCAGGACACGGTCCGCTCTCTTCAGTGGATATTAAACAAATGAGACAGAATCACATGGACTTCCGCCTAAGTTAATTGGCCAATGAGGTTAACAGTAGCATTATATGGTTAAGAAAAAAAAGGAACTTTGTCAGTCAAATGTATAGGATGTAATGTAGAAAAGATATTGCAAGGTTGTAGTTCACCATAAATGTTGCCAACATATGTACTTAGATTAATTGTGTAAATATACAAATGTGCTGTTGACGACAAACTGTTACGGTTTTACGTGTAATTTAGATTTATAAACTTTAACAATAAACTTATTCTGCTAGAATTCTAACTATCATTCACTTGGTGAGCAGGGACAGACTGAAGGGGTATTGATTATTTTTATATATATAATTAACTAGTACACTAAATTATGTAGGGGCCAGCTGAGGACCACTTCCGGGTGTGGGATTTTCTCGCTGCGTTGAAGACCCATTAGTGGCTTTCGGCTATTGTCTGCTCTTTGGTCGGGTTGTTGACTTTTTGACATATTCCCCATTTCCATATGTATATTAGAAAATGTGTTTTAAAGAAGTGTTCGTCAAAAATAATTTAAATATCTAAATCATATCCTAATCATAAATCTGGTTGAAGATGAACAACATTTTATAACTAGTTGTCCAGCATACAAAAATGATAGGGAGATATTTTTTAAGGAGATAAACTGTATTTGTCCTAATTTTATACATCTTTCAATTGAGGCAAAATTTGTTTGGTTATTTACTAATGAAAATGTGTCTGTACTTAAATATTTAGGGAGCTATATTATTACATGTCTAGATGTTAGACGAAATGTTAATTAATGAATGTAAAAACAATGATAATCGTAATGATTTTATGGTTCTGATCCTGCCTGGAACTAACTGTATTTGATTTTTATAGAATGAAGATAATATTTATGGTTCATTTTATTATATAAAAATGTTTGTCTGTTACAAATCATGATGTATTGTTCTATGTGTATATGTTATGCTGCCCATCAAGGGCCCTTGATTGGAATAATAAAATATTCTTATTATTATTCTTATCCTGAATTTGCTTTTGCTTAGAAAACCCATTTCAGAAATGTTAAAAATATTTACATTAAACATGTTAAAGCAGAAACTTAACTTTACTTACAAGGATATAGCATATATGCTGATAGAGGGGTAGCATTTAATATATATACCACTGTTATTGTAAATTAGATTTACAGACGGAAAGACAGGGATATAAAAAAAAAATATGCCCCGCTGACAATTTGTCGCGGAGACATTAAAATAGAGCCGATTTAAGCCAGGGTTACACATTCACGATTTTTACTGTTGTCCATGACAGGATAATTCCGGATTCGAATTTATCCCAAGTCTGATTAAGATCCTGTGTATCGTAACTGAAAATTGAAACGTTGATGCGGCGTTCACACAGTGCCGATTATTGCTCCCGTTTAAAATCAGACATCCTTAAAAAACGAAAAGTAAAAAAGTCGGATTCCACAATGATCTGGAATATACTATTATTGCCTGAACGCTGTTGTAAACGTTCGTTACATATTCTTACGGATCGAAGAGGTCGGAAAAGCACCCCAGATAGTTAGATGCGTCTCGTAACATTCGGGAAAACTCATCCGATTTTGTCTAGTCGGATTACAATCTTGATTATGTCATGACAGATTCTGCTGTATCTGATCGAAATCGTAACAATGTTCTGAACTGTCTAGACATTGTCCTGTGGACCGGGCATGATTTGGTGAGATTTGTCATTGCTGTGTTTTGTCGGTTGAGTCCAGATTACATCCTGAATACGAACCGTCTTTGACGAAACCGTTCCGGAACAGTCCCGTTATTAATACAAAATTGGCAACAATACCCTCGTCTGAGTCCAGAAAATTACAGAACACGATACGAGTCCATACAAAGCCGTTTGAAATGCGGTCCAGAGGACTGTGATAGGATTGCGTTCCGACAGTACCTGATCATCCCAAATATAGCGACAGTTTTCTAACGGATATCTTCCGTCAGCGTCGGTTCACTGTCTGGTCACTGTCTGATGTCTGTTTGGTCGCACTCAGCTTCATAGGGACGCTGTCAGGATATATTCGGTCGTTTTTACATTGTAACCATGGGAAAGATGCAAATCGGACTAAAATCGGATGGAGGACGGGATAATCGGTACAAGTTTGGATGAAAAAAACTGAATTTTGACGCTTCCAGAACAAACTGATTGTTGTCGTGATTAAATAACTGTTTTTCAAGTCTTAATAAAAGTTTAAATTTTCAACAGGACGGAAGTAAAAATCGTGAATGTTTGATCCAGCGTGTTAAGTAGACACACCTAGCTGTGGGTGTACTTGGCCGAACTCTCCGGACATATGACAGACGGAAGATTCAATGCATGAATCGTCCAAGAGATAAACACATGTTTTTCATTGTTAATAACACGATTGAAAGTAAGAAAGTTAGTAAGTTTTATCTAAGGTGGACATATATATACATAATAACAGAAAACAAATGAACACCATTCGAGAGCTCTTCAACCGACTATCGCATGTATCGCACTCCGCAACTTTTGGTGTTGCGGTTTAAATATATTCTAATGTACAGGTTTTGAAATTGCATTGCTAAAACTGGTCAGGGAATTCTTCTTGTACAGCATGTACGTCATAAAGGGTCAGTAGAACACACATGAATTTACTTTCACGGTCATCATTCGATCAATAACCAGTTACCTATTTTAGTGATTGAAAAACTATAGTTTTGATGTTATATTTTTTCTTAAAATACAAAAATGTACATCTAGTATAATATACGTGACATAAATTTTCTTTAATCGACCGTGTTGACATCTTTCTCCGCAATTTTCTTTTTAAGTAGACAATCATCCCTAAATTTTATTTGTATAAAATCAATTTCACAACAATGCAAGGCCAACAAGTTATATGAATAGTGCACTAAAGTTTAAAACTTACCTGTCAACTATTACAATTAACTACTCTATCATTTAACAAAAGGGCAGTGGTAAGGTCTTTATTTTAATAAAAATCGTTCTAAATCTCATTCTGTAATATATTATAGACTTTATTTGTAGCATGCAAATATCAAATTAAATTTGTAAACCAGATATGGAAATGTCATTGTTCGTTTATATCTAAAGAAACACGGCACTCCAATAACAATTTACGTTGTTTGGAGAATTAACAAAGTTTAACAATGTTTCATTTGGAGATAACTTACTAGACCAACACATTTCTTATTTTAAGAGTTCAGTAATCTTAATCCAGACAAGAAGTGTAAGAAATGAAAATAGACCGAATTCTATTATGACTTTCTCTGAAAATTGAAATTTTATTTCTTTAACAAAAATTGGTAAAAAATCTAAACCAAAAAAATGTTGTTTTTTTTTTATTAATACTTTCGGAAAAAAGTTTTTTTTTTGGATGAAAACACAAATTCTTACAAAAATCAAAGCACAAGACAAGACAAAACACTTGTGAATTCTTTAAATAGAATAATATGCAAACATAGTTAGTTTTTGCTCTTATCATTCTTAAAACATAGCCAATATATTGTCGCCCAAGGTTCCATTTATACAGTTCCGGGCTCTGCCAATAGCACCCACGTCTCATTAAGGTCAATTTTAGATATAAAATCTAGAACAGTAGTCCGATCTGTAAATGTATCAACTGTATATCACAGTGTAGGAACGGAACTGTACGGTTTTCTAATAGTTTGGTTATTTGGGAGACTGTCTAGCGGGGCTCCGACACATGAAATATAACATGTTGCTTGATGAAAACTTTGATGAACTCTTATGTTACTGTTTAACGTTTCTACTTCAAGTTTCGGTAGCTGAAACATTCAACATGTAAATTCAATCAAATGGTAAAAAAGAAATATCTATCCAAACGTTTTCCTTAGAATGGAGGAGCTCCGAGTAAAACGATCGAAACTGCCACAAAACAGCGATAAAAAATGTCAAATAAACATCGAGAAAACAATCATTGCTACCAGAATGTTCACGTGTACCATTTCTGGTATATAGTCTTACCTGTCTGGAAGTTTCAAAACCATTATCGCAGTAGAAAACCAAATACATTAATTTTATCCATGTCGAATATTTTTGTTGAATGTACAATCGCTTGCGAATTTACTGTACACTCACTTGGGAGCTTTCCTCTACAATCGTTGACCAACTATACTACTCATACTATACTACTTTACTAGTTCATCAAAGTTTTAATCACGCAACTAGTTATTTTTCGAATGTCGGAGCCCCGCTTGACATGTACAGTCTCCCGAATTACCAAAATATTAGAAAACCGTACACTGTGTATATACTTTCCAATGGTTACATTTTGACTGATAGTTAGATTTTACGGCAGTATGTTTTTCCCTTGTTTTGATTATAGTCGAATTATACCAGTCCTCTTTTTGTTTCAGAATTGCAGGGCAATATAAAGTTACTGATCTTTCATGAACACAACGATTAGAATTTAAATGTACATATGTAGGAAAAGTAGGAAAAGGCGATCGTCAACTGAACTTTTTTTTCAGTATTTAGGAATGATATATATATATATATATATATATCAATCTGATCTTTTTTTAAAACTAGCACTAGGCCATCGGAAGCTGAATTATCAATTCAGTCTAGATGGTATAAAAAGAGCGATCGGCAACTTGAATATTTAAAAAAAAAAAAATTATGACAGAATTTAAAAAGATGTAGGTAGGAAAGTGTGATCTTTAACTGTAAGTTTGTCAGTAGGGGGTTCATTTCTTAATAACATCAAATAAACTCATCATAGATACCAAGACTAAATTTAGTATATACGACAGACGCGCGTTTCGTCTACAAAAGACTCACCAGTGACGCTCTAATTCAAAAAAGTTAAAAAGGCCAAATAAAGTACGAAGTTGAAGAGCATTGATCATTTTTGCATTCCACCTTTTCAGCTTTTTTTTCTTGAGGCATCTCACCGTCATATTGTGAATGATGGAAAGGGCGATCGTTAATAATCTATGTTTGTGGTTAAACCTTCGATATCAAGTTATTCTTATAACGCAGACAGAAATATTTATTTATATTTATATTTTAACCATTACTTGGCGTCCGTCGTCTCCGTCTGTCGTCGTCGTCCGTCTGGTGTAAACTATTTCAAACATCTTCTCCTCTGAAACTACTGAAACTACTGAACCAATTCCAACCAAACTTTAGCTGAATGATCCTAAGGGTATAGTACTATCTAGAATACAGTCTGGTTTTATTTTCTGTTTCGTAAAACCATGGCCGCCATGGCTAGAAATAGAACGTAGTGGTAAAATGCAATTTTTGGATTATATCTAAAAAACCAAAGCATTTAGAGCATATCCGATTGAGGTAAAAATGTTTAATAGGCCAAGTTCTGTCAGCCCTGAAATTTTCAAATGAATCTAACAACCCATTGTTAGATTGTTGTCACTAAATTGGTAATTGTAAGGAAATTTTGCAGATTTTGGTTATTATTTTTAATATTATTAATGATAAAGATAAACTGGAAACCGCAAAAATGTTCAACAAAGTAAGATCTCCAAATAAGTTCAATGACAAAAATTGTCAATTGTCCCCTAAAGGAGTTATTGCCCTTTTGAAAAATTTCACAATTTGTTCATTTAATTTGCTTACTTTAAAAAATCTGCTACTTTGAAACTGCTGAATCAATTTCAGCCAAACTTGGGCCGAATGAGTTTCAGAGTTTCTAGTATAAATTTTATATTTTATTTCTTTGTATGTCAAGAAACATAGCAACTATGGCTAAAATGGAACATAGGGATAAAGTGCATTTCCTTGATTTTGAAGAAAATATGATAGATACAAAGATCATTTCAAAGGAAATTTTAAGCCATTGATTAATGTTCGTTAAAAAACAAAAATAATCATAGATGAAAGAATTACAGGTGAAAGATTCAGGCTCTTGAGAGCCTCTTGTTTTTTTTTTTTTTTTTTTTTTTTGTCAACTTTTATTTTTCTGTTTCATAATTGTAAAAAGAAAGCGTTATTTTTTTCAAGTGAAAATGACCCTAAAACTAAGTGCGCGAAGGTGGGAAAGAGCGATTGTCAACTTAAATTTTCTGAGTATGAAGTTTGTGACATAATTTTAACGGTTGTAGGTAGGAAAGAGCTATCTTAGGCTTATATTTCGTCAGTAAAAGGTTTGTAACACAATAACATCAAAAAGATCATGTTTGCAGCTTTTTTGTCTTTGATGCACATCACTATCATATTTTTAATGATAGGAAAGGGCTATCGTGTTTTATCTATGTTTGCGGCTAAATGTTCGTTATGAAGTTGTTCTAATAACAAAGACAGCGATATGTATTTCTTGTTTTTGCTAATTATCTTTTTTCTATGTCATAATTGAAAAAGAAAGACCCTTAGTGTAATTGTTTTTTTTTTTGCAAGTGAATATTACTTTACATGTAAGTGCTTGTAGGTAGAAAAGAGCGATCAACAACTTAAATGTTTCCTAGTAAGGAGTTTATGACAGGATGATAACATTATGATTATTTTGATATTCCGCCTTTTCCAACTTTTAACTTTAATACACATCATTATCTTTCTTGTGACGTTCTGCTTATAATAATGTAGACAGCGATAGTTGTATATTTTCATGTTTCTTTGTATTATTTCAACCTTTGTCTCACTCTGTGTCACAATGTGTAGTGTTCGTCAAACAAAAGGAATGTCATTCTTATGGGAATTTATGATAGAATAACAAAATATAAATCGTGTTTTCGTATCTGCAATTTTATAGCGGTTATCATTAAATCAAATCTATAAAACTATCCTATAGTTTTTAAAAGTGATGGGCGATCATTGGTTTATGCTTGATTTGGTTTAACCGTTTCAATCTCTGTTTTATAGTTCTGTTAATAATGAACACAGTGATAGTTTGTTTGTATGTTTTTCTTTTATTTAAACCTCTTTTCGTGTTTTAATCGGAAAGAACAATTCGTTATGAGTAACTTTTTTTCGGCAAGAGAAAAATTACGTTTTAATTTTAACAACTTAAATTTATTTTAGCAATGGACATTTGACAAAATAAAATATTCAGATAATGTTTGCTATCCGCATTTGTCATCCAAATCCTTGGTGCATCACGGTCACATGTTAAGAGATAGAAAAACGTCATCCTTAACAGTGATTGATTCTTTCTCTTGTCCTATCCTGGCTTTTTAATTTCTTCTTAAAATGTGAACTGCAATAGTTAGTTTTGGTATCTTCTTATACTAATAGCACCTCTTTCTGAGACGCACACTAGTACACAGTCATAGCATGCACGGTAACTGTGCTTTATAAATGTGCAACTAAAAGACTTTGAAAAACTAAACGTGTGAGGGTAGGAAAGTGCGATCGTCAACTTAATATTTTATTATTTTAGAAATTTTCATAGAATTGAAACGGTTTAGGTAGGTAAGAACGATATATAACTTAAAGTTTGTCAGTAAGGGGTTCCTGACACAATAACAGCATGAAGATCATTTTGTAAAGTGTCACTGTAATTTTTGTGTTCGCAAGTGAAAATGGAAAATGACTTTACATTTAAATGTATAGGTAGAAAAGTGGGATCGTCATCTCAATTTTTTTTAGTAAGGAGTTTATGACAGAATGGAAATGTTATACTTATTTTTGGTATTCCACCTCTTTCAACTTTTAACTTCAATACACATCATAATCGTTCTTGTGAAGTTCTGTTTATAATACTGTAGACAACGAAAGTTCGCTCTTTATTTGCAAATACTCTTTCTGAGTAGTAATTGCATGGTCACTGCATTATTGTGCACGTGAAAGACTTTGAAAAAAATTAAACTTTCACGGAAGGTAGGAAAGTGCGATCGTCAACTGAATATTTTCTTAGTTAGGAATTTATGAAATAATGTAAACGGTTGTACGTAGGAAAGAGCGATCTTTAACTCAAGTTATTCAGTAAGGGTTTCATGACACAATAACATAAATAAAAGGGCCGAAATATACCAACGGCTTTGACATGGTTTTCAGTAACTGCGAGTACTCTCAGATCTGTACTTTATGTTGTTGGTATGTAGAAGTTGTCACATTGACAATCATACCACATCTTCATTTTTTATAGTTTTTATTAGGGACAGGCCGCTGACTGAGCAAAACAAAAAAAAGGGGGGGGCAACCATGCTTCAGTCATTCCCTATATAATCAACCAAATTTTCATACAAAAGGTCCTACTTGGACCCGCCTTTGCCACGAAATAGTCCAAAATTACGAAAAACTAAGTCTATACGATGGTGCCGAAATTACATACGATAGCAAAAGATGGACATACGAAGGTTAACCGAAGACGGGTATTTAGGAGATAACTGTATTGCATTTTAAGCTTGGCCCTCGTAAAACGTAGATTTTACTGTCGCAAATTGAGTTTACCTAGCGACGCGGAGCGGAGATTGGTAAACGGATATTTGCGACAGTAAAATAATTGGCTTAAAAATGACATAAATGAACAAGTCCGCTAAACTGTTGCATCGTCTTTAACATCTAAACAATTTGACGTCATATACATACTCTAGATGTCAAACATGAATACTAAACGTATTTTTACTTTTCATACGCTTCAAAATGGTTTCAATATTGACAAAAAGAAGATTGTGAGGCTCAAAATGTAATTATCTTGTTTATTTTTTGAGAAATTACATACCCCAAAAAAAATCGGAATTCAAAATGGTGGCTTTCTTAGTTACGGACTGGTAGAACGTGGAATCTAACCCCTTAAAATATTTGTCAACGTCCAATGAAAATTATCGTTACAAACTAATTGCATTAGAATTAAGCTTTATATCTCAGCCGAAGCCTTGACGATGAATCACGAAGGCTACACGATGGATTACGAAGGCTACACGATGGATTACGATGATGGCGCGAAAACAAACAAGATAAATAAAGGTAAAATACATGTATGTACATAATACAAGTATACAAACGATCTAAAAATGCGTTCTACCTGTTTTGAACTTTTTTATGATACGAACAGAATTTCGACAACATATCGTTTCTGTACAAGTCTGCCATGCATGGCGGGAAATCGATCTTTTTGTCTAATTCTTATAAAACTTAGTTTATTATCCCCTCGCCTACTACATGCAAGTTGCGTGTAGATAAAATTATTATGGACACTCTAGAATCAAAATGCTCAAAACTTGGTATGGTGTTACTCGTTAAGAATATCTTAAGCGCTATTGACATTAAAATTCAAAGGTCAAGGTCACAGTGGCAGTTGTAATACAAGGCAATATCACCCTTGTGGACACTCTAAAACCATAATGCTTCAAAAGATTTTAACAACATGTGGTATATTGATCATCCTTGTAATGATCTGAAATTTGTTACGTTCAATTTACCATTTTCTGCATGTGTCATATACAAATATAGTGTCCATATTTGTCCCCAATATGTTACATACGAGGGGATGCCAGGCTCGGCATTGCCTTGTTTGAACTGTAAAATGTGTGCACTAGTCTGAATAATCACCCATAATTATGCCGATGTTTACTGATCTATCTTAAAGGTAAGGTAATGGGTTCGTTGATCCCATTTATTCAAAAAGAGCTCTTTCCAGGAGAATATCATAATAATATAGACAATAGGAATGATGTAAGGAAAGCAACAAATGAGGCAAAATATGACATATAGAAAACAAAATGGTTATGGAGTAAACATTCGTGTGACAACAACTCAGACGATACATAAAAAATCAGAATAATGGAGAAAAAGTTGGTCCCTATATACGTGTACCTGCAGTGTTGGTGTACGAGGCGCGTTTATGATTTTCATTATGTAACTTGATATGAAAAATTGACAAAAAATAATATTTTACTTGTAAAAGTAAATCCCGAGCCTGTAAAAGCTGCTGTTCTTGTTCCATTTGAATTAATAGAAACAACGCCGTCGCCTTTCTTGTTAGAATCTCATAGAATCATATGATATGAGTTCCATGTTTTGTGAACGTCTTTCTTAACTGTCGTATTAGACTGACCAGTGCATATCACGCATGGCACTTTAAATGTATTTTAGCGCGAAAATTAACTTACATTTAGCAGGATTTATTGCCGTCGTAGTTCCATCTTGTCGCCTTCGTACTTTTATTCGATGCAACACGACGGGATTACGAGGTCTTCACAAAGTCGTGTTGCTATCATAAGACCTTCGGGTAGCTTCGTGATTCATTCGTGTAGACATCGTAATGTCAAAACTGCTCGATAGAAACGATGGAAACACGAATGCAATACGATGTTCAAAGATGCATTCCCGGTGACATTTCGATGGTGAGGATGGTGATACGAACTCAATACGAACCCTCAACATCGGACGCACCTTCGAGGATTTTTTAACATGTTAAAAATTTTAGAACCCTTCCCGAAGTTGTCCCCGAAGGCTAGAAAAAGTGGCCGATGGTTCTACGATGGTTAAAGATGGCACTACGAATAGTCTGATCTGGATACGATTAGTCCCGATTTTGAAAATTTCCATAATCGTGTTGCCATCGGCGTAAAAATCGGGACAGTGTGACGTGGACATAAAGGCGATCACTATAGTTATGCTTGATTTAATTTCAATAATTTGGCTAACAAGGGGTTTGCAGTTTTGCTCAAAATGAAAACAGCGATAGCATGTTTTAGCTCACCTGGCTCGAAGGATCAAGTGAGTTTTTCTCATCACTTGGCGTCCGTCGTCCTGCGTCCATCGTCCTGAGTCCGTCGTCCGTGAACTTTTATTTTTTTTTGTATTAAATATGTGTCCAATGACCCTGGCGACGAACCAAAATGGCCGACATGGCTAAAAATAGTACATAGGGGTAAAATGCAATTTTGGGCTATTATTTCTGAATTCAAAGCATTTTGAGCAAATCTCATTCATTAAAATATGTTCATTAAGTCACGATCTTACTGCCCTGAAATTTTCAGACAAATCAGGCAACCCATTGTTGGGTTCCTGCACCTGAATTGGTAATTTTAAGAAAACTTTGAAGTTCTTGGTTATTATCTTCAATATTATCTTAGATAAAGGTAAACTGTTAACAGCAAATAAGAATAGCAAACTATGATCAACAAATAAGTCAACTTGACCAAGTTCATAATAGATAGAGATAATTGTAAGCAGCAATATTGTTCAGTAATTAAGATCTACAAACACATCACCAACACCAAAACACAATTTTGTTATGAATCCATTTGTTTCCTTTGTTTGATATGCACATAGACCTACGTCACTAAGGTGAGCGACACAGGCTCTTTAGAGCCTCTAGTTATGTTTCCTTGTAAGAATTGTTCGTCTTCATATGTCATAATTGGTAGGGGAGTGCGGAAGATAGTAACTGTAAATAATATTTTTGGGGCAATTGAAAATGCTTTTTATAGATATGGTGCTTCATATTTATTTTGTGTTTATGTTCAACTGAACTGTTTTGTTTTATTTGTTTGTGAAACATTATCATGTTGTAAGAAATTAAAAAAGCGATCAATATTTCACATTTGTTTCTTTTTGAACCTGCCTTGTGCAACTGTACTAAGAATTAAATGTTCAACCTTAGCTGATTGAGTTTTCGAAATCAATATTTGAGGAGTGTCGTAGTTTTAAAATAGTTTTGACCTGCCTTACGCAACCGTGTTTGGAAGCCAACTACAAAACCAATCCTTTGTATGTTCAATTGCATAGTGGAGCACACTTATTGTACCGTTATCGGTAGGAAACTGTTATGAAATTTCAAAAGTATCATCTTCCTTTGTTCTCTACTCTATTGTAAGGCTTTACATACAAAAATTGGAAGGTTACGATTGTGGATGTTTACACAATGCGATCTTTTAACATGGGTTTCCCGACAAAAAAGATGGCAATAGAGTTATCATTGGGGATAAAACGGAATTTTGGCTCCTGGCCATATTCTTATTTAATCTTCGAGCGCAAGGGTTCCGACATTATGGAATATCCGGGTTTCTTTGACCAATGTATTGTGACTCAATGCTCCACTGATGCTCTAAAATGACAACATTTCGACCTCCTTCTGTAAGGATCAGAACTCACAATTAATGTAGAATCATGCTTTGATTTGAACTGTGGGGCCCATGTTATTATCATATTATGAGGACAGGTAATGTTGTTCTGTGATAAAACGTTCATTGATGGTGATTCGGTCCTGAATGGTCCTGATGGGTCCTGATTCTGTGCTGATGAGTTTGTTTAGATTGTATCAGAACGGTAATTATGCAACCGTTCTGTTGCTTAATTTTTCTCTGATACGTCGCAAATACCATGTAAGAAATATTACAATAATATTGTATTGCAAATGTCCTGCAAATTCGCCAAACGAAATTGTCCTGACGATGTGCTGGTGATTAGGTAAAACGGTTCTTGTGCTGTGCACTTATGTTCTGGTTCTGTGCCTTTATATTTTAATGGCAAATATTTAAGATGATTGATGCAGGAAAATTGAGTAATTGATAGAAATATACCTAGCATATATTTGGTACATGTTTTATATGAGCAAAGTTGAGTCTATTTTGATTTAATATAATTTTTGAGAGGGGGTGCAAGATTTTTTTTTTTCAGGTGTTTTAGGCATTTTAAAACTTTTGTTAACTGTTATTTTGAAAATATATGTGCTGTTAACCTTAGACCGTTGGTTTTCCCGTTTGAATGGTTTTACACTAGTAATGTTGGGGCCATTTATAGCTTGTTGTTCGGTGTGAGCCAAGGCTCCGTGTTGAAGGCCGTTTATTGACCTTTAATGTATTACTTTTATAAATTGTTATTTGGATGGAGAGTTGTCTCATTGGCACTCACACCACATCTTCCTATATCTGGTAACTGTAATTGACTAATAAGCTGTTATCTGTTTACTTAAAAGAGAGACGAAAGATACCAGAGGAATAGTCAAACTCATAAATCGAAAATAAACTGACAACGCCTCGCTAGAAATGAGAGAAGACAAACAGACAAACAATAGAACACATGAAACAATCTTATTAAAATAAGTTCTCATCACTTGCTCCTCGATTTTTTATACACGGCGACATATAAAAAATCGAGGAGCAAGTGATGAGAACTTATTTTAATAAGATTGCACATGAAACAACATAGAAAACTAAAAAATAAGCAACACGAACCCCACCAAAACCTAGGGATGATCTCAGGTGCTCCGGAAGAGTAAGCAAATCCTGCTCCACATGTAACACCCGTCGTGTTGCTTTTGTTATTACAAATCCGGTAAATAGTCTAATTCGGTAGGTCACATTCATAAAAGGGAAGTGGGTTGTAGTTACGACGTAAGGAACATTTCCGATATCATTTGTGAAACGGTTATTCCATAACGGTCAACCAATTCGTGATGGCGTCCATAAATTTATGAAGGGATGATTTCAACTTCACTCTTGGTTTAATAGCTTCCTTGTGAGCAGCAACCTTCTAGCAAGGAAATCATGATAGGAAATGCAAGCACGGGAATATCGTATCAATTGGGAGGTATATTCCCCGTATGCAGGTGCTGCTGGTATGTTGCTACTTAGAAATGGAAAGTTCACAATTGGAAAGCTGAAATCATCTCTTTTGTCGTAAAGTTTTGTTTTCAAACGACCCTCATTGTCAATTTCTAGATGTTGGCATTGTTTTGAACTTTTATTATAGATAAAAATAAATAACCCCTATTTTTTTTTAAATTTTTAAATATTTGAATTCACTGTTTTCTGGGGGTTTTTTTTCATTTAAGATAATTTTTAAAAACGCTGTTACATGTATCGGTTATCAAAAAGACTAACTTCCCAAAAGAGATTATAACAACAACCCTCCGACAAGACATTGTGCTATGGTCCATAATCAGTAGACAGGTCTTTCTTTTGCTATGGGAAACAAGACTGAGAGAAGCACATGAGAGAAAGCTTGCCAAGTATCAGGTAACAGACATTCAATAGAAAAATTGGAGGACATGGTTTTTTCCAGTGGAGGTAGGCTGTAGAGGCTTTGTTTCTCAAACATTTTAGAGAGATTTTGGAGTCCATGGGACTAACTGGACCAATAAGAAAAAGCTTGGTTGGAAAAGTTGGGAAACAGGCAGAGGAAGATTGTCGTTGACAGCGCTGAAACAGTCGGGGAGAGGGGATCCACCTGATGATGGAACCAGCTGCGCAGTGGTACCCATAGATTAAAAACTACTTAAAATATTCCGCATTCCCTTTATTATGTCTGATGTACACATATTTATGACAATAATGGTTGTAACAACAACCCTCCGATTCAAGAACCGAATTGGAGGACATGGTATTTTCCAGTGGAGGTAGGCTGTAGAGGCTTTGTTTCTCAAACATTTTGGAGAGCCTTTGGGGTCCATAGGACTAACTGGACCAGTAAGAAGAAGCTTGGCTGGAAAAGTTGGAAAACAGGCACAGGAAGATTGTCGCGGACAGCACCGAAACAGACGGGAAGAGGGGATCCACCTGATGATGGAACCAACTGATCAGTGAACACATTGGTACCCATAGATTAAAAACTACTTAGAATATCCCACAGTCCCTTTTGATGTCTGATGTAGACATCTTTATGGCAATAATGGTTGTTAGTACAAGATTTGAAGTTCTGCAAAACAAAAAATCAAATGTTAACTTAAGTTTTGCGAAATTTGTTTGATGAGTACCGATTGAGATTTTAATTGACTTGAACATGGTTTATCTATTAATTGAAAATGCGGCATTGAACTAGCTTTCACTAGCTGCGAATACTGTGTGGTAAGTTGTCTGCTCTTTGGTCGTTTTTTTTTCTCTTTGATATACTAGTATTCCCCATTTCAATTCTCACTTTTAAGTTTTGTGTTTTTACAAACCTGTAACAATAAAGGAGGAAAGAAGGAGGGGTTGGTTGGGTTGAGGTTGGGAGGGAATGTGGAACGCTAACAAACACGTTTATCCCTGTCACGAGGGCCCAAAACTAGTGGTTGTCGATGGTTGCCATCTGTCGGTTTTTTTTTCAAAGCTGTATTTTAATTCAGGCCTAACGTGTTCATTTTTAATCGATTACTTTTTTCATAGCTTAGATTCGTTATGGTTTTTGCCCGTTGTTGAAGGTCAAATTTTGACTTACAATTGTTCACATCTCGTTACATTTTAGTCAGTTTTTTTATCAGTTATGTATGAAAAGCAAGTCTGGGTCGTTTTTTTTATCCTGTTGAAATGAATTGGAGACAGTGTATATGTTAAGGAAGAACTTAGATGCATCAGTAGTTAGATCATCTACCCTCGTTTATCGAATTGATTTCAACCAGTCAAACGTTTATAAATGTCGCTTTACCTCAAACATCTTGTGATTGTTAGTAAGTATATTACGTAGAGAATCACCAATGTAAGGGAATTCAATATCTTAAATAAAACTATTCTAATTATATGTTTTTATCTGATATTGGACGGAAGGTGATGCCCTTTTAGTTCCTTTTAAAGTTGTTACACGATGATGACTGCTGTACCAATAATTTGACTATTTTATTTGTTGTGTCGGTTTAGATAATGCAACATTGTAAATATAACTGAATTTGATGAGACTGTCATCAAAGTGAGAGGGTTAGCGCTATAAAACAAGGTTGAATCCACCATTTTCCACATTTGAAAATGCCTGTACCATGTCAGGAATATGACAGTTTTTGTCCATTCGTTTTTTATGTGTTTTGTTATTTGATTTTGCCATGTGATAATGGACTTTCCGAATTGATTTTCCTCTGAGTTCAGTATTTTTGTGATTTTACTTTTTATGTAATATAAGTTACGAATATTTGAAAACGTTTATGTTTCATCTGATTGAATTGAATACAATTTGGGCCGGAAATATGGGGGTTTTTGGTGTAAAAAAAATGTGCAAAATATTTTTTGTAATTTGTGATAACGAATTATTTAATTGGTTAGAACGGATTATATTCGTGAACACAAACATTCGTGGAATTAGAATTAGTAATGATCATTTTTTTGTAATTTATGATTTCTGATTAAAATCATTTTCACACGGGTAGGTGAGCTTTTCTCCTTACGTTGCACCTGTTGCTGTTTTTAATAAAAACAAAGTCTTATTTGCTGAAATAATTTGACCAAATGTAACAATATCTATACGTTATACTTGTACCACAAAACACAGATCAAACTTGTAATTGAATAGCGTCACTTTTACAGTTCATAACTTCATAAGTTACGCCCTATGTTAATGGAAAAGTACTAATTCTGTCGTTTCCCTAGTCAACATTGAGTTTGCATCAACCAATTGTTAATAAAGGAAGATATTAAACCAAGAGTTCCAAATGGTGAAGTTGAAATCATCCCTTCGTAAATTTAACGGACGCCATTGCGAGTTGGTTGACCGTTATGGAATAACCGTTTCACAAATGATATCGAATATGTTCCTTACTTTGTAACTACAATCCCCTTCCCTTTCATGAATGTGACCTACCGAATTAGACTATTTACCGGATTTGTAATTATTATAACAAAAGCAACACGACGGGTGCCACATGTGGAGCAGCATTTGCTTACTCTTCCCGAGCACCTGAGATTATCCCTAGGTTTTGGTGGGGTTCGTGTTGCTTATTTTTTAGTTTTCTATTTTGTGTCATGTGTTCTATTGTTTGTCTGTTTGTCCTCTTTTATTTTTAGCCAGGCGTTACCGGATTTGTTATAACATAAGCAACACGACGGGTGCCTGATGTGGAACAGGATCTGCTTTTCCTTCCCGAGCACCTGCGATCATGTACCTTTTGTCTAGTCAGTGAATTTTCGTAATAGGTGTATATGTACATGTATAAGGTAGCGTGCTGTACTGTGCTTCACTATCTTACTGATCGAGATATAAAATAGAGGATCAAAGGGATGAGCATGTATAACTCGCATGGTATTAAAGCAGTCACTCTACCTTCACTTCCCCTTTTCATTTCTTTCTGCATAAATGTCCTATGAGAGAAAGAGAGAAAACTTCGTAAAAATATCCCACATATGTGTTCTATCAAGTTCAATTCTATTTGGACAAGCGGTTTCAGAGCAAAATAATTTCTTTATGTAAGAAAATCGTGAACAAGAGCTTTACATTGTGACCATATTTTTATTCTAATAAGAACGGAATGCGGAGATTTTGTAAAGAACAAGACTTAGTGAAGCTTCTTGTCAAGTTTTGTTGAACTTGGCCAAGCAGTTTCAGAGATTTTCTTAATTAAGCAACCAATGAGAAACAAGAATTGACTATGACGGTATTGAATGTTGGCTGATTAAGACGAAATAAAAATGTACTTTTTAAAGAACCTCCCATAGATGTATCCGGTAAAGTTTAGTTCCATTTGTTCAAGCAATTCCAGAGGATAACATTTGTATGTCATCAAATCAGAAACAAGAATTACACATAGTGGCCATGTTTGTTGTCCAATCAGGGCGAAATGGAACAACCTTGTGAAAACATCCCATAGATGCTTCCTGTCAAGTTAATTTCAATTCCGCTTATTGGTTTTAGAAGAGAAGATTAAAAAGTAAAAAGAGAACAGAAAGACAGACGGACGAATAACGAGAAACAAGAATCGCACATGCTGCCTGTGTATACTGCCTTAACTGGGCGTGAGGCGGAAAGTTGGTCAATAACCTCTCAATAGTGCTTCCTGTCAAGCTTCGTTTCATTTGGTCAAGGCCATGTCGGGGGAGAAGGGACTTTTTGTTATATCAACCGATCAGGGGAAAAAAGATTGCACACAGGGATCATTTTTGTAGTCCGATCGGAGCAAATGAGAAAATTTTATAAACAACCATTCAAATATGTATCCAGTCCAGTGTGATGCATTTGGTAAAGTAGTTTCAGAGGAGAAGATTTTTGAGAACTGAGTCAATCAGTAACAACGATTGTCCATCTGGACAAAATGGGCAAATTGTATGAAAGACCTCACGTAGGTGCTTCCTGCTTAGTTTATTTCCATTTTCCTTTACATGTAGTTGTTTTAGTGGAGAAGATAAAATGTTTAAAGTTAACAGATGTATGGATGACAGACGGACGGACGAATGAACGGACTCAAAGTGTTGACAAAGCGTTAAAAAAGAGGTACAAATGTATAAACGTATTCTAAAAGGTTTGTTCATTTTCACAATGTCACCTTTATCTGTTCATGCCCCAAGTTAAGAATTTCATTAATGTTTGCAATCTTGAAGAATTTAATGGAACTGTACGCATGGTATAGATCTTTTGTGATCACACATTTTATTACAGCAAAACTAACGCGATGATTTCATAAACCCATCCTGTGTTTATTATTCATAATGATTCATATATATGCATTAACTTAACAATCGAGACCAGCACTGTATAAACTTTTCAACATACAACGACTAAATTATATCTGACATGTCAATTAAACTGTGTATTAGTTAACTATGAACGTCGGCTTAATCAAGTACATAAGTGTTGAAAATCGGCACACTAAATGCCTAGGAATCCCAAATTAAAAGAAATAAATCGCCATCAAAGGGACGTGTTGGTAATTATTCCATATATTGAGGATTTTGTCAAATCAGTGAAGTCGTCTGTCATTGCAGCTAAAAGAACTGATTTGAAGACATATACCTTGGATACGTAAATGTTCGAACTGAGGCTGTTGACCTTCATCGCCAAACAAGTTCCGAAAATGAAGATCGCGAGAAGGAATAGACAGAGACAAATTTGCCCCCAGTAGCAGTATTTGATCCTGTAACGAGTTTAGTGTTAGATGCTAAAAGGAATAGGCGTGGAGTTTTGTTTAATTAAGAGGAAAATTAAGCACGATATTTCAATCATTCGTAACAGTTTTCGAGTTTTAAACTTATATCTGTGATGCATGATAATTCAAAAGGAAAAAGTTGTGAGAAAGTTTTCTTGGTGTCTAAAGTTAATATACCAAAAGATGCAGAATTGGTTTGGGACTATGGAGAGACCAAGAGAGATAGGATTCTAGGGAACCCTTGGTTGACCGGATAACTCTGTCGCTTCTAAATTAAATGTAAAATGTCAATTATCAGTGGGTAAGTAGTCGAGGTATAAAATAATTCATCGATTAATTTTTATATATTCGAATTCAATATTTGGTAAAATTTGTCTAGAGACTAGGTGATAGTGGTCAGGCTAGCGCTTCGGGCACAAGCTTTAAAGTTGTGCGCACAAGTTTCAATAATTGAAAACTATACTTGAACAATGTTGAAAGAATGACTGTATCTTTTTCTTTCAAATTGAAGTGTGGATCACATGTTTGATGTTATTTCGAATAGATACAGTCATACCTTAACTAATTAAGAAAAAAAAACAATATTTAATTTCATTAAAGTTTTTCGTATATAAAATATACGTAACAGTGAGGATTAGTAAGTGACTTGATTGAATGTGAAACAATTACATGTATGTTTACAAAAGATCAGGAATTTGTATATTTATCGAAAGGTCATTTATTGTTTTACTGCATAAATTGATTGAATAGAATTATTTGAATTGGTAATAAATATCAATAAAGATAAATACATTGTATTCCAGAATTCATCTATGCAAATCACAGGAAAATAATTATTTGGTTGCGTCAATACAAATATTCAGCGATTGTTTTCAACAAACTTTAATATACTCTGTTCTAATAATAAACATTATGCAACTAGATAACAACAACACATAAAAATCAGGACAAACAGGTAAAAATGTACTAGAGCGAACATGAATAAGGGCGAACGGACCCGGATTCTGTTTTATACAATATAACAACTAATTTGATGTTATATGAGGGTCCACACCAGTCCATATGGACTAATACCTATAAAGATAAACAAGGAATGCAGGATATAACTACCGACCGAAAGCAATGTAAGTAAAAGGCAGTGGCTATTTTGCCGGCTCCGGCCTATATGAAAGACATTTTATTGAAAAAAATTATCATCGGCGCAAATGATATATGTGGCTACTAGCTGAGATTTCAATAATGTTTTAGTCTTTGAATAGATATAGGATAACCATAATTTCGTATGTCGAACAGTTCCACCACCAAAAAATAAACGAAAACTTAATTAATAATCATAACACAACAACCTTATATATACACTATTTACATAAGAATCTTTAAGTTTTTATGACTTTTTACATGGGAAGTTTACAGTTTTTTACTTTTGCTTGGGAAGTTAACGATTTGAAGACTTTTTACATACAAAGTTAAGAATGTTTATGATTGTGTACTTCAAGCAGTTTATATTATTTTTGTATACTGGTATTAAATGTAATAACATTTACAGCATAAATCACATAAATATTTTTTAGATAATTCGGATATCAGAAAAAACTAAATTTATAGTCTTTGACCTTTAATAATTGACCTTTATATCTTTAAAGTTAATATGACACTAATTTATTTACTGTGTATTATGAGAGTAAATAGATAAAACTATTTAATGTTAATTCACATATTCATTAACTGAGACTTTAAGATTTAATAAAAATAATTATACTTTTAAAAATTGTATTAAGTAGACTAGATTTTCAAATGTTTGTTTAATTATTCATTGCTGCCCCTCCCATCCTTGCACCCACTCTTCATGCATCTATTTTTTGCTTAGTCTTTCATCACCAGTTGATATAGTGCATTCTGTATGAGGAACACTGACCTTCGTGATTGGAATTTTATTTTGAGACATCAGGTCAGATGTGACTCTGTATACATTTTATATTTTTGTATTGTCCATTAATACTTGAATTGTCATTTTATATGTGAGGTTTTCTTCACGCACATCAACATTTGCGGTTAGGATGTTCATAATTGTTTGTAAAATTGCTTGTTTTAAGACCGGCAAAATAGCAAAACTCTATATAAATCGCGTTTTAACCGAAGCCGATAAAATAGACCCTTGCTAAGAGATGGATGTCCATCAATGTCTTTATCATGTTTATCTTTTAACAGTGTGAATGTGAAAAATTGTGAGCTCTGCACATCGTCCTCAAGCAATTTTCATGTTAATGGTCATGCAGAATAAAGTAATAGAAATAGCTTCCAAGGTAGTGTAAATGATATGAGAATGAACGTGTAGTTTGGTATGAACTTTAAAGTATTCTTGTACTAATCTTTGAAATGAAAGAGCTGAACATTGACTACAAATTGATATAAAAATGTGTGTACACCTAAGTAATACATGTATATTTTTAAGGGCCTCCGGAAAAAACAGTCCTACAGCTTACGATGTTAACCTCTTTAAATATGTAAGAAACTGTTATGATATACCATTTAAGCTGGGGTCACACATTCACGATTTTTACTGCCGTCCTTGACAGGACCATTCCCGATTAAAATTGGTCAAAAGTCTGATCAAGATCCTGTGAATCGTGGATGGAAATTCAAACTTTAATTAAAATTTGTAAAGAAAATAATTTAATCACGACAACAATCAGATATTGTTCAGGAAGCGTCCAGATTCAGCCGTTTTCAGTCGAATTTGTCCCGATTATCCCGTTCTCAATCCGATTCTAATCTGATTCATATCTTTGGCCAGGTAAAACAGCCCGATTCTGTCCAGACAGCATCCCGAAGTTGCCGAATGCGATCCGACAGAGACCCGACAGTGACCAGACAGTGAACCGACTCCAACGGAAACAATCCGTTAGAAACCGTTCCACGTGACAGTCCCGTCCTATAGAAAAATCGTGCGACGGTAGATAATCACTTCAGCCTCAGCACTTCTACAAACAGCTATAAACAGATTGTTTCCATTTAAAATAGATAATCCTTATCCAGAGATAGTAAGTTATTATGGGATTTAGTTATGATAATGTTTTTTTTATGTTAAATGTTTAGATTAATGTAAAATGTAACACGTGAAGATAGTTATGAGATTATTTGGGGTGTAAATTTGTAGATAGGTATGAGATTTAGTTATGAAATTTAATTATGAGATTTATGAGCATTTATATGTTTCTTTTAATTACATTGCTTTTCTTTTCTGTATTTTCAGTTAGATGTTTGTTGACCTGGTACGACAGTGTTCGAACGAGGTATGGTAAACTGGCTGCCCGACCCTCTGGATCAGGAGCAGAACTGACTGACCGTGAGAGGTGGATACTGGATAACCTTAAATTTCACAAGCCATATGTCCACCGTGTGAAGAAGAAGACGCCTGTAAGTGTGAGTATTATGCAAACAACTGAATTTATTTTATTCATGCAATATTATGCAAATAGCTGAATGCATTTATTCATACAAGTATTATGCAAATAGCTGAATGTATTTATTCATGTAAGTATTATGCAAATAGCTGAATGTATTTATTCATGCAAGTAATTTGCAAATAGCTGAATGTATTTATTCATGCAAGTATTATGCAAATAAATGAATGTATTCATTCAATTTTGATCAAAGCTAAAAATAAACAAATATTTAAGTTTGGATAAATTTTAAATACTATTTGATATTTCATTTTTGACATATACATAGGTATAATTCAAACATTCCATTGTTTTCAGTATTATTGCGTTCAATAATTAAATTATTAATTATGTTTGTTTCTGTACTTTCAGCTTAAAGTAAAAATTACTTCTGCTACTGATGCTACTGTAGACGATGCTTCATCCTCAATTGCAGATGAGGAATCAACGCAGGACATGCAGCACAGGCATGACGAGGACATTGCCGATATCAATATGGTACTTGATGGACGTGAAGATCCTGTAGCAACTCATACGACCATTTCCCTAGAACAGATGCCTCATTCCTCCACGGGAGGCAAGAAAAACTATAATTTCAAGAAAATTAAAACAGCGTGTGCATATTTGTAATCATTAAATAGCAAAAAATATAATCATTGATACACAAAATATTACAGCTGAGTGATTCAGGCTTTTCAAATTCAAAACCTTGTCATATCTGATTGAATAATCTCATTTGCCTTAGAATACTTTTGATCTTTTAGACAGAGAATATAAATCCTTGTAACATATGCATGAAGGTCAAACTATAGATGCATAAAATAAAAGATGCTGTTAAAAAAATCAGCTGAAATTTTTTTGAAAGTTCACCTTGATAGACAAAGGTGATGTTATTCAACTGAACATTGAACTTGAATCCCTTGAACCAAATCTTATATGATACACTTCACATTACTTTTGTTAGTTTAATTGTTTAAGTTTATAAATGTCTCTTAATTGTACTACATTTGACAAAAAAAAGCTATTTCAAAAATGTTGCTATACTGATAACAAAATGGATGTCGAGTTAAATAGAGACGATTTTTACTTTAACAGTTCAGGAGTTATGATATTTGTGATATTGAAAATGCTAGGACACAAATAATTGTAAAAAAATTGCTTTGCTGTCACTCTGAAAGCCTCTTGTCTTTTTTTGTTTCGTTTTCCAATGAGGATACCATACAACAAACTATAATTAAGACAACGTAGCGTAGTTTAATTTGTTTACAAATGACATAAGCGATTTTCCTCTCAAATATTTTGTTATATATGTACTTTAGCAATACATTTGTATGCCTCAATCAATTTTGTAGTACATTCCTTTTACTCCACTTTCTTTATAACTACAGCATTCAAACCCAACTAAATGCTAGTTTAGATCCAATATATACCTGATTGTGAAGCATATGCTAATTTATTTCATAGGAGTGAAAGAAGAGACTACTACACGAAGAAAGACGAAGCATGTATGAAATTGAAGGAAGTGATGAGTATTATCATTATGGAATGGATCAGTCAAAGACTAACATTCCACACTTTAAGGGATGGACTCATCAAAGGTATACAGTTGTACATTATCAATTATCCAAGTAATAAGATATAAGATGATCAGTAAGTCACCATAACATTTTAATCAGTTTTTATTCTGTCAAAATTTATCTGGATTTGAAACTACAAAATCTCATAATTATGAATTTAAATTTGGTTTGATAATTGTTAGGTAAAAGGAAAAGATAAAACATTGAGTTATTCACCACAGCGATTGTTATGGTCTATTATATTATAGGATTAAACGCCGAAGGACTTTTGTGATATGTTTGTAAGTGACTTGGTCCAGTTTATACACCAATTAATTCCTTTAAAAGGCGTCCAATCTTTATAATTCTTTTAAATTGGAGATAGGGAATATCATTTTTTTCACACTCGTTACCTCTATTACACGTAAATTGTATTTTGATGTCATTGAATATGCCTGGCGCATGAATATATTTGTTGGTTAACGGCCTGGTGCATGCATATATTTGTTGGTTAACGCAAAAATATGTACTCAATGCAAATTGATATCTGATAAAAATAAAACTGCAAAAACTCTTATTATCATTCAAAAAAAAATTTATGTGTAATATTTTATTTAACGATTAACTTGCAGTGAAAATAAAAAAAAAATAACGTCGTTGTTATTATCACCGCCATCTTGTTTACATTGGTTACGTAAAGAAGTTCGGTGCACGTCGTCTATCGAAAAATAACCAAAGTCAACATCAACTCGACCAATCAGATCAACGTATTCCCTTATATGGAAATCCTATAAGAATTATTGTACAATATTTCTACCAGATTGCAAAAACAATGTGTCAAATCAAACAATAATGATCATTTGATAAGGCATGCAAAATTTAAAAGTTATTTACATATCTGTAAGAAGTGTGATGTCTGGAAAGGGTAATTGTGTCAAAAATTATAACACTGAATTGATGTTTATAATAATTTTTATTATCAATTTTTCAATTGTTTTAAAATGTATATACAAATGGTACAAATGAGTAGATTTCAGATCAATATATTTGACAAGTTGAAGTTCCAAAATATCCATTTATGTGGCCGACATGAGCTAGTTCATTGACATTAGAATATAGTCCGATTTGCAGATTTCCAGAGGTTGAATTTAGCTTCATTAATTTAAAAACAACATAGAATTTAGTATTCACTTGATATGGAGGATAAAACAAATGAACAGATTGACTATACACACCTGTCCCTTATGTTATCTTGTTTTTAGCTCTACCTTTTTTTAGCTTATTGTTTATGTTACAATCTGGAAAAAATCAGTATTGATGCAATATTCTAAATATATATTTATAAGTACGTCTGAACCAGTGACAACTCTACAACAGATTTATCCATCGGATCACCAGCAGTGATGGTGATACATGGCTGTGTACATATTGTATATACAACTTGTCTAAACATCAACCCAACAGTGTTAGATCTGTAAATAACATCTTTATGCCCTATATATCATGTACTGTAGTACGCTAGATTAAGACTGACGTGAAAAGGTAACACCCGGCTACTGAAAGCTTCATTTTAATGAAGCCCAGGTGGTCGTGTGGTCTAGCGCACCGGTTACAGTGCAGACGATTTGGTGTCACGATATCTCAATAGCATGGGTTCTAATCCCGACGAGAGAACAACAAACAATTTACAGATCTAACATTGTTTGGCTGATGTTTAGACGAGTTATATATATATATTTATATATATCCAGATATATGGTTGAAACCTTTACACTTTGTCTTCAACAGTAGTGATTAAGACTCTTGTTCTACAAAGGAATCTGGCTTAAGAGTTGTTTTATGTTCCATTTATGGGTATTATGTTTTATGGTCTGTGTTTCTGTGTGTTCGTTCGTCCGTCTGTTCCGCTTCAGGTTAAATTTTTTGGTTAATGTAGTTTTTGATGAAGTTGAAGTCCCACCAACTCGATACGTAATACACATGTTCCTTATGATATCATCTTTCTACTTGTAATGCATTTTAACACTGTGTATTCAGACAAATGTCAGATAAACCAACGCAAATATTTTTGATAGTCTGATACAAAAAGATTAAATATTTGTTGGCCCATTTAGAAAAAAGTATATGTTCAATGATTTCCTGTTAGATCTAGTTTGCAGACACTATAATTGCAATAACTTTAAAATGACATGTTTAAGTACACATTCATACATTCAAAAATAATTTTAATGATACTGATTAACACAAAATATTAGTGGTGAGTGATGTATGCTCTTGTGAGCCTCTTGTTATATATACCAGTAATTGCTATTAGTGCATTGTATAATAGCAAAATATTATGACCATACTAAACTTATTGCACATAACATGCTTGTAAGTTTATCTATGCACAGTCCCAAAAAATCGGAAGGTCAAATAGGATAAGCATGTAGCAGTACAATATAAATGTAAAAATTTCTGTTTAATTTAACTTATAGTTTTGTTTTCTTGATCCTTGAATTCAAAAACATGTATATAATGCGCTGTTAGGTATTTTGAGTCACTAGGGAAAGTAGCTAGCTTGTTTGTGATTTGATTATTTGTTGCTGGGTTGCTGTCCATAGACAAATATTCCCTTCTTCTATATATATGTAGAATATGTCTTAGTTATTGATAAGTTTGTTGTTGTTTAGGCTTATCTGTCATTCCTTTTGAAGGGACATACACATGAGGACATTGATCAACGATTTTCAGTAATTTCACACAGATTACGACGGGTTTATGCCATGACTCTTCCTCAGCTATGAAAGGAAATAGAATCAAGTTTTCATGATAAACTACACCAGAAAGTGTTAGCATGTGTACGAGATGTCAAATCATGGCTAGACACTTCTCTTCGTTAGATGTCATTCCATACCTTCCAACATCAGTTTTGGTATGTATTTTATACAGCTTAGAGTCTCTTTTATAAATAAATTAATCATATTTAAAATGTAACAGTTCATAGCAAGAAATACTTAGCAAAAGTACACACTATTTAGAAATGATTGCACTTTTCTCACACTTATCACTTGGATAATGAAGTTTTAATAAACATTAGGAATAATCAGAAAAATCTGAACTGAACCATCAATTTTTTGGAAAAGGGTTTTTGAAATTTCAAAAACTGATTTCTAATACTAATAGAGCATTTTTGATCAGATTTTCTTCAAATTAGCCGCAAGAATAAGGGAAACAACCGACAATATCAGATAAAAAAAATATTGAAAGGAACCGTTATGTTGGAGAAGATCATATTGCAATATCCCATATCTATACTTGTAACTGCGGTAACACCTGCAGTTTTATCAGAGTATCTTCATTATTAATTAAAGTTCTCACTTATTGATACCTTTTCCAAGTCGGATGAATAAAATACTTCCCAGAAATTATTGTATGCCTTGACAAAGAGTCTCAGATTGCAAGATAATAACATGTTAATCTGCTGAAAGTGATGGTTCATAGCTCAATACTTTATATAAAGATGCCATGTAAGAAGTTTCCATCCGTCACATGTGACATGACCCTGACTATAATTTCATACTTAGTGAAATGCCTAGAAAATCAACCTAATAAAATAGAAGCAAACAGGATCCAGAAACGAGCAACGTTTTTTTAGTTTGTTTTACTCATGTGATATTTTGTTTTTACTTTAGCATTGTTTAGGCTCTTTTGTGTCCGTCCTAACCATGTTACTTGGAAATATAGGAAATTCTCAACTGATTCTTGGTTGCCTGAGGCTGGTAAAAACCAAATAGAATTGTTTGATTTAGATATAACAGGAGATAACACTATTCCTCGGGTAAGTTTCAACCTATGTGGTTTTAAAAAAAAGGATGTCTATTTTTTTACTACCATTGCTTTGTATTCCGATTTTAAAGCATGAATGCATTCATGTATATAACCTTGATTTGAACCAAACAGATAGTTAAAATAGACCAAACAGCACACATACATATATATATAGGAAGAGATGGTATGAGTGCCAATGAGACAACTCTCTATCCAAGTCACAATTTAAAAAAGTAAACCATTGTAGGTCACGGTACGGTCTTAAACACGGTACCTAGGCTCACACCAAACAACAAGCTATAAAGGGCCCCAAAAATTACTTGTGTAAAACCATTCAAGCGGGAAAACCAGCGGTCTTATCTATATATAATGCGAGAAACGAGAAACACTTATGAACCACATAAACAAACGAAAACCACTGAACATCAGATTCCTGACTTAGGACATGTTCAAAAAATTGCAGCTGGATTAAACGTTTTAATGGTATCAAACCTTTTCACTTTTCTGAAACAGTAGTATAACGTCACAACATAGAAAGACACACTATAAAATATCAATTGGAATGACTTAACTCAATCAAAAATCGGAGTGACACAAATAAGCACACAATGAACGAATAAATTTGATATGTGATACAATGTAAATACAAAGTTAATATCAATAAGGGATGAAGTATCAAAGTAAAAGTATAAAACTGCTGTGAAATGTTGTTTTTTTTTTATAGAAAAACATTAAATTGGAAGAAAAAAATACGTCATATAATACACAGGTAATTGAAAATAATGTTGTTGTTAAGTATACTTCTTCTTTTGTCGATATAATCTTCCGGTTAGGAATATCAAGAAATATGTTGGACTCTTAGATGTTATAAAATAATTAATAGCTGTACTAATGTAAAGTATGATTGAATGGTGAACACCCCCCTGACAGCTTCAGCTGGTACACATTAAAATCTGCGTTAAACCTGACATACAATAATATTTAAGTAGCAAGTATACAAACTGGAGAAGTTCTGCCTATTTATGTCAATCTATAATAACAATGCCTCCAAAAACAATTATATAAACAAAGCAATCAAGCCATACAAAACTTAAAACTAAAAGCATTAGAAGGCAATAACACTAATGATATAATTTCCTTGAATAGGTATACCTATAATATGCCAACAGCACTACGATGATAGCAGGATTGAAATGGTCAGAAACGCCGTCATGAAAATGAGATGTTTTTGAATTTCCAAGAATATACATGGGGGAGGGAATTTCTTAACAATCCAACTAAATCCACTCCCAAAATAACCAGATGGCCATTGATGAATTTACTGGAAACGAACAAGATTATAGATATACCAATACAGCTGGTGCAAACAGAGGATCCTGGACCTTCATGCATTACTGAAATGTTAGAAAGTGAAGGCTTAATAAGAGAAGTATGATTTCCTTTGCATTCACTTCTTAAAAGTACATAAATCTTAGTTTCTCTATTTTTGTGATATTTTCACATTTCTTGATTGGTGTGAAAAAAATATTTTTCCTCACTAGTGAAATATCTTAGCAAGTTAAATGACTGGTTGACATTTTATTATGATGTAAAATTTTCTTGGTTTCTTCTGAAATTTCGTATTTGTGACGTCATGTTAAAAGATGACCATGTCTGATGACGTTGTATATAAAGAACACAATTTTCTACAAATCTTTGAAATGGAAGGATAAAAATCATAAGAGAAACAGATTTCATCACTTTAAATCGTGTATGATGATATTTGTTCACTCTGAACAGTTGAATTGTGATTATTTAAAAATCTCTTCAAGCCTCATTTTTTTTTTAAATATTTTAAAAACTGTGACTGTATTAAGTGCAGAAATATCAAATCACACTCGTTGCACTGGTGAAATCTATATTTCTGTTTCTAGATAAGGTTGTTCAAAATGCCAGAACTCAGAATATACCAAAAAGTGAAGTCACTGAGAACAATCACACAAATACATGAGACGTTTGTTTTTAAATTTGCTAATGAAATCTATAAATATTTATGAAAATTATGTTCCTTTAACGATTGAGATTTTATTGGTTTACCATTTATTTTGTGAGATAGTAATTTTCTGGATATTCTATTTTAAGATTAAGACAAAGAAAAAAAGAAAGAGAAAGGACTAATTCTATATTCATCTGTAACAAGTATGCAGTATTTGCTTAACGTGACTTCAGCAGGATTTTCCACGGAAATCAGGATGCAAGATGTTTTACAGCTTTTATATGATTTTTTTTAATCAATAGAGCTAATAGAAATGCATAATAAATCCTTTTATACTTAAGAAAAGAGGAACTGCAGTATACCAGATTTTTGATTTTGGCCATTAAGAAGAAATAAGGTTAATATTGGATCGAAAATTGTCACCCCTTTTCAAGTAAAAATATAGAAACCACATATCTTTTAATCAGTGTATGGAAATATGTCTTCTGACACCTTCATTGTTTATTTTGTTTCCCTTTAATCTTTTTGATCAACAAATCCCAATTTCAAAAAGGAAGACCCAGTTCTTTCTTGTTCTGAGTTTTTGTAGGGAAGTAGTTTAAAAAATCATTATTCAAAAATTTATATTAATTAAAAAGTTATGTTACATTCAGTTAAACAAAGAATGCAAATATCTTTTAACGGCTAAACGAAAAATGAAATTGGTTTCGTCTATCCTGGAAAAAATGATAAATAATGATATCCCAGAAACTCTAATTTGCATAATAGTATAATACATAGCCAACAGTATAAATAATATCCTACTTAACCAAAATTATTATTATATATAAAAGTAACCAATTGTTCTAACATCACATATTGTATTGTACTACTTAGAGTTTCAATGTAACTTTGTATCAAGCATGTCTGTGAAAATAAAGATATATATCTATCAAAGACTTTTCTTTAGAAGTAGTATTAAATTATGCAGCATACTTTACCTGCTTCACCAAGATGAAGTGTAAAGGTTCCGCTCCGTCTGTCTAATCGACTTATGTTTTTCACTTTTTTCAAAGTTTTCTTGGCTTCTATTAAAGGAGTATATTATATTTGGAGTTAAGCTTATGAATGGTAGTTTGTGACATTTAAGCAGTATATAAGGTCTTCCATGCAGCCACCTCTTGTTTGCCAATAGTAAAATAGAAAATAAACCTGAAGATTGTACAAGAAAAAATATTTTCTTGAATTATAAAAGGGAATAATTTTATATTTTGTCTAGAACGTGTTATGTTGAGGTGAAGGTGGGTTTTTTGTAGCATTGTTAGATCTGTGGTGTTCAGTTAGTTGCCTAAGTTACTTTTCAACTTCCTACAGAAGGGCAATGGCTCATATTTCAGTTCCTAGAACTGTCTATAAAACGGCTGTGCCAACATAGGGCAGGTTTAACTGTCACAAAAAGAAATCGCAAAGAATCAACATACAAAAAATAACATGACATGCTTTTCAATAATCCGAAATACAAAGGTTTTACAAAGTTGTTTACCAAGCCACAGAGATCACCACTAGAAAGCTCTTTTCTTTTTTAACTTGGTAGATATATATGTGTGTTTCTGTTAGTGTCTATTAATACTATATTCCTTCAATTCTCATGGATTGCTAGAGTCGGTCTCTTTCGCAAATGTTGCCCAGTTCTGAGATGATTTGTATTTACTTATATTTGTACAGTCAAGGAGTAATTGTGTGTAAGAAAATTTGTCATTTTCTTACCACCTTAAATTGCAGCGGCGTTAGCTAACTTCTTAAAAGCTTTATATTTTAGAAGATGGAAGACCTGGATGCTTTCTACTTTGTTTATGGATGCCTCATGCTACGAAGTTTCCGTCAGTCACGTGTCCAATGTCCTTGACCTTATTTTCATGATTCAATGACTACTTGAAAAAAAAAGTTAAGATTTTTTGTAATGTTAACTTCTCTCTTGCTATAAGAAATAGGATAACTATATTTGGTATGTGCGTACCTTGTAAGGTTCTCATGGCCGTCAGACAGTTTTCATTTGACCTCGACCTTATTCCATGGATCAGTGAGCAAGGTTAAGTTTTGGTGGTCAAGTCCATATCTCAGATACTATAAGCAATAGGTCTTGTATATTCGGTGTATGGAAGGACTGTACCAGTTTTTAAAGCTTTCATCTACAATACGATTTTCGCAAATACTACACAACACAAAACTTGCCTTGAGACATCGTTATCGACAACATTGTTGTTCGACAACAGAGAAGTGAAATAATCGAGTTTATTATACTTTACGTTAAAATATCATACGAGGGTGTTAATTTACTCTATCAAATGGCTTAGCGGGTAATTTTTTTTAATGTCATCCACCCGGCTAGACCAATTAAAAATCGGTAATTTAAAGGGCAATGAATTGAATTAACATCAAGTTATTAAAGACAATGCTTAAGTTCTACGTTTTGGCTCAGATTTTATTATTTAACTGTCAATTGAAAAATAAAACATCTTACTTCACTTCTGTTGATTTTTCTGATACACGTAACGTTGTTATGTACATGTACGTGACGTCATAGAAAATACTTTAAATTAAAATTCATCTGTAAAAGACAATAATGATAGGACATTCAGTATAATAAATGAAATAACACATAGCTGAAAGGGTTATAGAGCATACTGGTACCCCTCGAAAAAGCATTGTCAAGCTTGGCTTCACCACGTTTGACAATGTTTTCTTGGGGTAGCAATCTGTTCTATCACCCTCTCAGCTCTGTGTTATTCCTATATTATTTCACATAAAAAATCACGTTAATGAATTGCCATCATTGTTGTAACAATATTAATATATTTACAAACAAAGCAATCTAAATGTAATCCAAGCATTTTAGAGACAACATCTTTATCATAAAAGCGCTTTAATAATATAAATCACCAAAATGTTTGAAAATGTATAGATTTATTGTATATTTAAAGCGTTTGAACGACAAAGAATTATAAACATTACAAAATGGCGCAAATTTATGTGAATATATGGCTGTATCACAAAACATCTCTTGTTTGTGTTTTCTAAATAGAATATTATTTTAAAGATAGAGAAATACCAGAAGAGGAGGAGAAACTCTTAAACTTTAAGATAAGTATTTCTATATATTTGACTAGTTTTACTACTTATGATTTGAATGAAAATATGTCAACAAAATATCTTTGGATGTCAAATGGCCATGCACGAGTTATATTAGCTGTTGAATATGTACAAGCAGCTCGTCCAATAGTTTGTTGTTGTCCATTTGCAGGTATACATTCTTTCATATTTCCAAAAATAATTTTTCATGACTTTTGATTTGAAATATGGTCCGTAGAGTAAACTTCATATAATAGAAAGTGTTATATGGACATACCATATACAATACTGCCTTGTTCAGTATATGGCTTTATAGTATACAAGAGGTGGATAATACCAGCAGCATCATCAAAATTCATTTGGCTAAAAATAACTGACAATACCGTGTCGAAAAGCGTAGAATAACAAAAGGACTAACAAATAAGTCTTCTGAAACCACATAAACAACTATATATTAAGCAATAGCAATCTACCAAAAGTTGATTAGTATAATTTGAGGATACCAATCAGCATGTTCAGCATATTAATCAATGAATGTGGAAAATGCAGTTCTTGTTCATGCAATCACATGTATACACGTACACGTGATTTGTCTACATCAAACAATAAATCTCATCTGCGAAATCCGTTAAATTTGATTTTAATAGATAAATATTCACTTTCAATTAAAATGTTGTTGTAAAAACCAAGGATTTGTATAATACTATACAAATCCTTGTAAAAACTAAAACTTTAGCATTTTAAATCATGCAAAAACAAAATTTATGTACTTGTTAAAATTGTTTTAATGGCTAAAATTTTAGTAGAAAAAATTGAACCCAAAATTTCCTTTTTACTAAAACTTTAGCATTTTTTTTCATGTATTAACTGTTCTTGTTCAAATTGATCAAATTTATAGTTAAAACTCGAGCCGATTACATTTAATTGAGAATCTTTGAAAGCTAAAAATTTAGCCCTGAGTTTTGAATGTAAGATTTCAGAAGGCTAAAAATTTAGTTTATTGTATAAATTTAAAAGTACAATATGACTTAGAAAAAGGGAATGCTAAAATATTAGTATGTATATTATTTATTTTCTCTTGTTATTGCAGGAAGAATTTGAAGGTAGCTGAGAATTGTCTTTTTTTTTCTAAGAAAAATTGAATTAAGCTGTAGTATTTAAAAGTTTGATGCAATTTCTCTAAACAAAAAGAAATTCATTTTCCGTTATGATGCAACTTGATATAGTTGTTAAAACTCCTAGATTTCAGGCAAAAAACATAGAATTTTAGCCAATTTGCAAAGATTCAAAACAATCCATTTTGAGAATGAAAATTGCAGAGTATCAAAATTTATTGCAGTCCGTTCTTTGTTATAACAAGTTTTAAAAATCATACCATCATTTATAAAAACAACACAATCACTTTTCTGCACTCTGATTATTTTCATAAAAGGTTTGTAAATGACTTTTTATAACACTTTGAAGATAATTTATAACTACCAATAACACACAAATAATGATAGGATTATCATGTCCAAAGGTGAACTATCATTTAACAAATCATATAAAGTGTCCGCAACTTGTAATTTAAGATATTTCTACAGTACAATTGCGTTCCGTAACATTTTTATCACTTGAAATGGATTCCCGCCTTCGTGATCTAATAGCCAAATTCGTCAAGGTGATAAATGTACCAAATAACTTTAAATAAATGTTTGTATCTGACTTTACCGGGATGAAAGGGTTGTTTTCGAGTCAAATACACAGTAGTAAAACCAATTTGAACTATTATTCCATTGAACACAAAACGTTTTTCCATCTTAAATTTCCACTTAATTACCAGATAGTAATTTAAAAGAAAAGATATTTTATTTTTAGCCACTATTATTGATAGGTCTTGTTGCTATGCACAATTACGTATAACTAACATATTATAATTCGGAGTTTAGTATGACGTCCATTATCACTGAAATAGTATAGATATTTGTTTAGGGGCAAGTTGGAAGTCGCCTCTGGGTGCGGGAGTTTCTCGCTGCATTGAAGACCTGTTGGTGACCTTCTGCTGTTGTCTGTTCTATGATCGGGTTGTTGTCTCTGACACATTCCCCATTCTCAATTTTATTCCGATCTGATTTTTTATTCCTTCTTAGCCTGGTGCCAAGAAGTTTTCTTTTTTTGTTTCTTGAGAAGTATATCTTTTACCTGTTTAGTCACTATAAAGTGTTACAATTCATATTTGAATGCAACACAATTAAAAGTGACCAAAAAGGTATTACAATTGAATGCGAGAAGCTAGAAAAAATGAAATGTACACGTGTTCGACATATAGCTTGGACCATCATATACAATTCTTATAAGGAGATGTGGTTTTATTGTCAACGTACATGTATAGACAGATAATCTTAGAAAACAAATAAGCAAACAGATAAGAATATATACCAACTCCGAAAGAATTTAACTAGACAGAAATATCTTTTTGTCATATGAATTCTGTATACGAATGTGTGACTTTTGTAAATAATTTGTTATCAAAGTCACAGACGGAGTGAGATCTCAATCCTTCCCGTTACCTCTAGCCTATGTATAATAAAGAAACACATATCAATACGCACAGTGTATGGGTTTTAACCCTCAACCACAGGATTGCCAACCACTCAGATACACTCAGGAACGAAACGTCCATCAGTAACGACATCGATCCAGTGGATAAAAACAGACCACAATGATAGCAAACTTACAATTTGGTACATTACCCCGAAATTAAAGAATTAGATTTTAAAAGAAGTTGTATAGTACGTTTTTACTATGTGTGTTAAGTTGATTTTTAGGCTAACGCCGACAAATTAAATATCTTTTGAATATCTTTTAAATATATATATTTAGTATATGTTATAAGTAGTGTAAAACAATATCCACCATATGTTTATAGGTTTATATAAATGTCCCAGACCATATGACTATTTGGACCGTACGCGTACGTTCCTGATCGTATGCGTACGTTCCTGATCGTATGCATATAAACGTGCATTCTATGACGAACTTGAACCATATATGTATTTGGACCGTATGGGTAAATTCCAGACAAACATTTCTTGGAATTTACAAATTAATATTATTACATTTAGATAAATGAAGAGAAATATTTCATCAGCCCTACACAATAATCTGGAAATATCATATCAACAACTGGTATTATAAGGGTAACAAAGCTGTTTTATTCAATCTTTGCATTAGCTTTCGACACGTTTTTATTATATTTTCTCATTGTATTTTCGACGGTTTTTAAAAAAAAAAACTTATTGTTTAGATTATTTGACGGTACATAGTGCGGTAGAGACCTAATACGATATATATAGGGTCGGTAAATTACATATGGGGGGGGGGGGGGGGGGTAAGCGAAGCTCTAATCCCAATATGGAATTTACTGACCCCACATATATCGTATTAGGTCACTAGCACACTATGTAACGAATTTATCTTACCGACTATCTTAACATGTGATATTTAGATTAGTGTTCTATAAAAGTGATCAAGTCTTCAATACTGTTAGTATTATGAACCAATTTCCATAGGTCTATTCAAAAACAAATGCCAACAATAACATCTTGTTAGCTTTTAATGTGTTGTATGGAATAAATTCCAATCGTTCATTATCGATTTAATCGTCTATTGAAACCTTAAAGATTTTTTTCTCACCGCCGTTTTGTTTGTATAAAGGGACAGAAGCGTAACATATCAAATTTACGTGACTTTTTTAAACAGTTAAAATATTAAGTTTTTATTTCATTTACAATTAAAATTAGTTAGACCTTAGTTAGACCTTATGCGTACAGTCCGACCGTATACATATTTTGAAAAAAGTACGCATAGGTTCAAATACTCATATGGTCTGGAACATAAATTTTATTAAAATATCTTTATACGTACTATTTCGACCCGTCAGTGGCATTTTTTAATTTGTGTACTTTCTGGGATTGTAGTGTTGATGGTTTACTTTTATCTTTCTATAATTCCATTTTGCAACTCAGAAATTGAATTAAGATTATGGGCCGTTTTGTTTCCTAATCATAATTAATATAATTGCATTTTGTTTTAAGTGTATTTATGCTACAGTTCCTAGCTATTTACTAAGTAAACGATTTAAAGTAACTACTGTACATGTTTTGCTTATTAAGTTTTTACAAACATTTGCATACAGCCAGTAATGAGTATATATATTTTGTAAATTTGCCAATCAATTGTCATGGTTGCCACAAAGACAGCACGAACCTTGTAGATGTCTGAAATTTCATCTAATTGTATAATTTTAACATCTGTTACATTCAATAGAAAAAAATATTTCCCTACTGTCAAGGAAAACACATTTCTCTGATTGAAATCAATCTCTCGCAAGAGAGACACCATTAAAATGGGAATTAAAACTGAGATTTAAATCTATTAATATTTTAATGCATGTTTAATGCAATTATTGCCTTGGGTCTTATGTTTCGTTGAGACCAGATACCAGGGATTAGATTGCTCAATTCATTCACACATATGGATCATGCATATGACGAATAAACCACTCAAGTGTTTTGACAACTAAGATCGATTACTTTAAAATTGAAATTTTTACCACAATTGTTAATGTTAAATTACAGATTTAATCTCTTCTACGTCAAATAAATTAACCATCAATTCAAATTCTTAAATCGGCAGTCCAACCCATATTAATTCTTATTAATTTCATGTTCCTGCATTAATATACAAAAGTATGATGTAATTTGCGTAATTTTGTTGTATGATGTTCTGGTCACCTAAAGGAAAATAAGGTTTCAACTCAGAAGTCCAGAAAAGCGCTTCCGACGCATGACATTAATACATGTAACGTGCTTTTTATTTACAAAAAAACACCTTTAAGTTGAAAAACAGTATGACTATTCTATTTGATATTTTTAAACACTAAAGTATGTTTAAATAACAGTAGAGTAAGAGTTGTTTTGGGGGTCCTTTTTTTGACATGCTTCAATGATAGTCCTAGAACTTCGATAGCATTTCAACCCAATGTTAGCCAATTTAGGACCATGACCCTACATGCAACGACACTTATTAAATAGATTTTTCGTGAGATAAAGGATTTCTGTAAGTACGATAGGTAAAATTATAGTACCACCAGGTGGAAGGAGATAACAAAATATTCTAAATATATGGCATGGTAGTCAGAAGAAAAAATACCCTAAAAACTAAAATAAAGTACTCCTACACCCCCCCCCCCCCCGACATTTAAAAAAAATCAAAATGTTGAATTGTTTAACATAAGAAAATATCAAAGCGAAAAAATACTGGTGCTCGTTTATTACTTTGTGAATCATCGCCTTTTCCGAGGTAATAGTCATTATCACCTTGTGATGTGTCCAAACACCGGAGTTAGGCTCACAATGGAACGGTTATTTTAGCGTATAATTGCGTTTTGGCCCTAAACATTTCTGAAGTATTAGCCAGTGGGTGTTGAGTGACCAATATGGGTCTATCTTTCAAGCTTGTTTACTGTTTAATGGTCATGATTATATCTGCAATATATTGGATGCAAAACTGCAGATTTATTTTCTTGATATATGTTAATTTAATAAAATGTGTATGTACATGAACTACACGATCTACTTGTATATAATTAGTTGATCTAAAGAGCAGATTAAGGAGTGTGGCGCACTAGAGTACCTCTACACAACAGACACGTTCCTAGCCTCCAATTCTAGATCTTAGCCTTAATCTAGTATATACAATTAATCAGATAGAGAGAGAGAGACCATTTAATTTCCCCCAAATAAAGTTTTTCGTTTTTGCTTTCAGTGAACAAATATTCTGATTCCCAATTTGACAAAAAAGTATTAGGGTCAAGCAGATTAATGCTGTTTTACTGGATCAATCAACGACTCTTTATTGTTATTGTGTAAATGTAATCCGTGCTTCCTTTACGGTTGTTCATACCTTTTGGCAAAATGTAAAAAAGCTCTATGAAAAGAGTATATTGATATTTGATCTCAAGATTGAATGAAATTGAGTGTTTAGTTCTAAAATACAGGGATGTATTTCGATTTTGTGTTTATTGCAAAAAAATACGTTTATAAGATTAACACAAATGATAACAATCTAATAGGCAGTTACTTACTAACTACATGGCTCCAGTTAACTGTATCCCTGTCAATCGTGTATTGTCGGGACAGATAAACATTTAAAACCTTTAAAATAGTGGGTTTGCATATACACAATATCATAAAAGAGGAACGAAAGATACCAGAGGGATATAATTTACCATTTAGAATTCAGTATAATTTCAAAAATGGACGATGAAATATTATCAAATAATTGTACAAAATTTAATGTTGACATTTAAGATTTGTGGCTGTTTCTTCTCCCTACATTTATCAAAATGTGTAACTCTTTTCCTCTCAAATTAATGACGTTTTTCCCTTGAGCTTTTTTCCGTGGACCTATTTCAACTAGACAAGGTATGTCATAACTGTGAAATAGTTTCGATATTTGAACGAACGAAATTTTGTTAAAGTGTATTATAGAAAAGAGAAATACATTATCTTGTTCTTTAACTTACGTATTTAATGAACTCGAGCTTGTTCTAACCAAATATAAATAAAATCATTATATTATATATATATACAATCTGTTGTATTATATAATTATTCTTTCACATTTTGAACGTACATGTATGCTGTATTTGCATAGTACTGAGTACATACGAATACGCAATATAACACGATTAAATATTTACAACTTTACTTTTGTCAAAAAATAACCTGGGCTATATATATATATATATATAGTGTCTAAAAATAGCAACAATCGACATTCAATCTATCTAGGTGTGGATCAGTTTGTAAATAAACTGATGCAGTTACTAATTTAAATCAAATTTCTGTGTCTTGCCTTGATGTTTTTCCATAAAAAATCCTTTTCAAATTATATATATAAATGTATATATTTTGAAAGAATGTTTTATAGAAAAACATCAAGGCAAGACACAGGATAACGCGGATTATAGCATTTGGCCTGCTTGCATCAGTTGCACACTGTATTCCATGCCTCTGATTCTAACTACAACCCTTCTTTCCGTTTTACCCCTGTTAAACACATGCTTTTGAAGGGTTGATTAGTCCAATGAAACATCTTGTCGGAAAGCTGTTTGATTGTGAAAAACATTTACTATACATATTTTATATTCATTTATTTATTTTCTAACCCCTTTACAAATGTCCTGCTGTGAAGGCGAAAACAATTTTCCCGTTATTTTGATTTTGATGCTGGTCGTCAAAATTTTCTTATATTTTGTTTTTTAAAATGCTTTCTATTTAACGTAACACTGGTCTGACAAAACAATAATTTAATTCTTGATACATGTCCCCGAAGATTTAGTTTGAGTCATATTGATTGATTTAATTGTCAATGAAAATTATTCTTTCACATTTTGAACGTATGCTGTATTTACATAGTACTGAGTACATACGAATACGCAATATAACACGATTAAATATTTACAACTTTACTTTCTGTCAAAAAATAACCTGGGCTATTGAACATATGACTTTTTTTGTTTATCAGTTCGTTTTGATCTATTATATTACTTGCCGCGATATAGCCTTTTTGTGCTAATGCGGCGTAAAGCAACCAACACTCAATCAATCTATTATATTACTTTAATGATTGGGTAAATGACTTCTGCTTAACGTACAGAAGTAATAATATATGCATATTTATGATGAGAACATGTAAATGAATGATGAATAAAATTTTCTATGTGGTAGTCCGACATGTTGGGCCGGATACCAATTTCAAAGTCTTTTGTTTGATCTGGCAAAGGTTAGAACCCACGATCGTTCGCACTAGAGACAAGAACGCTAACTACGAGACTATCTAATTATATTCTCCCCTGAACAAATTATTATTATAAATATTTTTCTGAATCCTTGTAATTATAGAGCTACTATTCCATGTCAATATTTCAATAATAAGACAAAACAAAGTTCCATTTGTCGTTGCGTTTTTATTGATACGCACTACATATACTAAATGATAACAAACACCTGACAGAGACTATCAATAACAAAAATAGTAAAATCATTTATTATAGTTATCTAAAGCCATATAATTCGCAAAGTTTCTAGTTCTATAATCTGACAAGTGAACAACCTGTGTATTTCTTATCTTGATCTTGATCTTTTAATTTATAACTGAAGTCGGTCGTAGCTGAACTTAAGCACTTGCATATACAGATTTTTATATTTTGTAACAGATAATAATTGATAATAAATAGTTAACATATTTTTTGTTAATGTTTTACACCAATTCCAATTCGTTCTCTCAGGGTAAGTAGGTACTACTGTAATCATTAGCCAGTCAACATTGAGGTTGTGAGTTCGAACCCCGCTCGTGTGGGTGTACTCGACTCCAATCTTGATTGACTAGGATTGTGAGTTTTCCTATCTCAGGTCAGTGATTTTCTCTAGACACTCCGGCTTCCTCCACCCATGAAAAACTGACCGCCACGAAAAAGCCTAAATGAGGTGCTTAAAAGTCGCGCTAAAAAATCAAATAACAAAAACCAAACCATTTTGTTCTACTTTACGTTTTAATACTACAGTTAATCATAATGTGTGTGTATTGGAGGTACGCCCGGGAATTTTTTCCATGTTGATTAGCATACAGTAAAACATTCGAATGCAACTTTCATTTTTCACATCACGTATCTTGAATTTTGACTTGTATGTATTATTTGTAAAGTATACACATTCCGTAAAAAATGGACGTATTATGATATTTAAACGTATTTCCGTCTGTTGTAAATATCAGATGCATGCACAGTTAAAATACGGGTATATTTATATTTTATTGTGATTCTAATTTGTTTTTCAAACGGTACTCATCAGTTGTATCCGTTACCTTTTCCGTGTTATTCGTTACTCGTCTGTTGGCTGTCCTTTCGTAAATTCAGTCAACTAATATCAACGGACATGTAACAGAGGAGGAACGGACGAGTACCATACAAAATAGAAATCTACTAGACAGTCAATTGACAATATATTTGTTAAACGAACGTTCACAGTTTTGAACATGCACAAAATTCTACACCTGGCGTTAAAGTGATTCGTACACCGGACAAGGAACGGAGTCTAACGGATATGTACGGACACACACACACTGTAAATTTCAGCTCTGGTCAGACCTTAATGGATAGCACGAACGGACATCAAGCGGATAATCCTTTTTTAGCTCACCTGGCCCACAGGGTCAAGTGAGCTTTTTTTCCCATCACTTTGCGTCCGTCGTCCGTTGTCCGTCGTCGTCCGTCGTCTGTCGTCGTCCGTCGTCCGTCGTCGTTAACTTTTACAAAAATCTTCTCCTCTGAAACAGACCCAAATTAAACAAAACTTAGCCACAATCATCATTGGGGTATTTAGTTTAAAAAATGTGTCCGGCGACCCGTCCAAGCAACCAAGATGGCTGCCATGGATAAAAATAGAACATAGGGGTAAAATGCAGTTTTTGGCTTATAACTCAAAAACCAAAGCATTTAGAGCAAATTTGACATGGGGGTAAAATTGTTCATCAGGTGAAGATCTATCTGCCTGAAAATTTTCAGATGAATCCGACAACCCATTGTTGGGTTGCTGCCCCTGAATTGGTAATTTTAAGGAAATTCTGCTGTTTTTGGTTATTATCTTGAATAATATTATAGATAGAGATAAGCTGTAAACAGCAATAATGTTCAGCAAAGTAAGATTTACAAATAAGTTAACAAGACCGAAATGGTCAGTTGATCCCTTTAGGAGTTATTGTCCTTTATAGTCAATTTTGAACCATTTTTCGTAAATCTAAGTAATCTTTTACAAAAATCTTCACTTCTGAAACTACTGGGCCAAATTAATCCAAACTTGGCCACAATCATATTTTGAGTATTTTGTTTGAAACAATTGTCCGGTGACCTGGCCATCCAACCAAGATGGACGCCATGGCTAAAAATAGAACATAGGGGTAAAATTCCGTTTTTTGCTCATTACTCAAAAACCAAAGCATTAAAAGCAAATCTGATTTAGGTAAAATTGTTTATCAGGTCAAGATCTATCTGCCCTGAAATTTTCAGATGAATCAGACAACCTGTTGTTGGGTTGCTGCACCTGAATTGGTGATTTAAGAAAATTTACCTGTTTTTGGTTATTATCTTGAATATTATTATAGATAGAGATAAACTGTAAACAGCAATAATGTTCAGCAAAGAAAGATTTACAAATAAGTCAATTTGCCCGAAATGGTCAATTGACCCCCTAAGGAGTTATTGTCCTTTATAGTCAATTTTTAACAATTTTCATAAAATTTGTTAATTTTTACTAACATTTTCCACTAAAACTACTGGGTCAAGTTCATTATAAATAGAGATAATTGTAAGCAGCAAGAGTGTTCAGTAAAGTAAGATGTACAAACACATCACCATCACCAAAACATAATTTTGTCATGAACCCATCTGCTTCCTTTGTTTAATATTCATATAGACCAAGGTGAGCGACACTGGCTCTTTAGAGCCTCTAGTTTATCATTCCGTTCATGTTCGTTAGAAGCCCGTCCATATCCGTTACACATACGTCCATATCCGTTTTGCTTCCGTTTTATCTGTCGATGTCCGTTCTGTCCGTTGTATAATTTTTAGCATGTTCAAAACTTTCAACGGACGTCCAACAGGAGTGTTTGTTTAACCTCAGTAATCGTCCGTTTTTAACGGTACTCGTCTGTTTCGTTTCCGTTACTGGTCCGTTATACATCCGTTGGAGGTCCGGTAGACCAATTCACCAACGGACTTCTACCGGACGTATGACAAAAGAATTACGGATAAAACGGATGTGAAACGGAGATGAACGGAAGGATAACGAATAAAACGGATACGCACCGAATGTAAAACGAACAAATGCAAATTGAAATGTCGCGTAAAAAATGCCAAGCATTGGTTTGCCATATTTCTTGAATGTCATGAATAAGAGCACGTCGTTATTGTCAGGCAGCTATCATTAAAGCCAGACTGAACTTAAGGTGGTACCCAACACTTTCACTAAAATTAATTTGGCTCGTAAAGTATTTACTTTTAGACTTATAAAAAATATACCAACCGTTTTGTCAGAAAAATTACACTGGTTATATAGCAATTTGACAAACATCAGTTTTGAATATTGAAAAACTTAATATTCCTTTTACAACATAACGTAATTAAAACGTTTAGCTGAGTTTACAGAGTTATCTCTCTGTAGTGTTAGGTACCACCTTCAATGTTGCAAATATAAACCTTTTAGACTATAAACTAAAACCAGTTACATGGAAACTTTATATTTTTTTATAAGGTCACGTTTATGTGATTTCAATGCATTAATACTGTAGTCTTTAATTTTCCGCTTATCTTGTTCAGGTAGCACTCCACAGTTAAAAAAAAACCATTTCAATTGAACCAGAAACTAATTTATCATCCTCTATATTCCTGGCTTTCTAATACATTAACCCGACAGTTTGTGCTATACATGTGCAAAAGTATGTAATCAGTATATTCCATAGATTTTAAAAGTTAAAATGGTGAAATATAATTTTTTTTGTTTGTTTATTCATGGCAACAATCTGCATTTAATCACCTTCAAATATTGCAAAAAGGGGAGTAAACATGTCACATATTCCCCCAAAAGTTGGTTCAAACAAGAATTTCAATGCCTTTGAGTGATACCTTTTCAGTAACTATTGTAGTTTACCAAATGATCAAATGAAAAATGGTGTCTTTCGCTTCATTTTTTTCGTAAAATTAAATCGCAAAGTTCTTGCGAAAAAAAGTTGGAAAAAAGCATAATAATTGCCGGACCAATATTTGGTATGGATATGAAAATATGGACGGTCATACAGAAAACAGTCCATATTACATACACTACAAACTCTTGATGTTTCTAAAAACCCTCTATGAAGGCTATTTTAATCTTCAGCTATCAAAAAATTAACTTTATTCTACACTAGCTATCCTATTTGAAAAATCCACACGGGCTAAAATGTGAAACGGCACATCTAACTATAGAGTGCTACCTCATCCGTTTTATCCGGTACGCTTCCGTTCGGTGTCCGTTATGTGAGTGTTCAAATATTCCATTTTCTTAAGGTAGTGTGTTGTATCTTGAATATAGGATGGTAAATTCTCTACATGTGGTCTCAGATAAAAGTCAATACGTTCTAATATTGTCTCTATATGGTGGTCATTTGCGGTAACAATTGGTCTACCTGGACTATTGACTTTGTGTATTTTGCTAGAAGATATAAACGCCACGGCTTTGATTTTTGAGGTTTAAAATATTACAATGTGTCTTCATCAATATGTTCACACATGATTTTCAGGTTTGTGGTGATCTGTTTGTTGAATTGAGGGCTGGGGTCAGAGTTTAATTGCTTTTAAAATCTCTTATAAGAAAGTGGATATTCTGCCTTCTGAATGTAATCACATTTGTCCATGACGACTGTAGCGTTACCTTTATGAGCTAGTTGTATTATAATGTCGTCTCTGCTTTAAGTAATCACACAGCTTCGTTTTCTAAAGCCTCGGTTACACCTTACCGGATAAGACGAACGGACGACTAACGAATGCAAATACAAGTTGTGTGTTGACAAAATTGTTATCCATTGGGAGTCCGTTGATGTACTGACCAAATAAAACGAACGCTTAACGAATGCATAACGGACATTCAACGGATATGTAACGTACAAGAAACGGAAACGTACCGGACAGTACGGATGTCGAACGTACATCCAACGTACGAGTACCGCATAAAACGGACACCTAACGGATGCGTACCGGATACAACGGATGAACAAGATATACGGAAAAATTAAAGGCGACAATAATAATATATGTAAATCGCATAAATATTCAAAATGTTTCTGTTTATTTTAAACATATTTATTTATAATGGATTTGATAACAAGTTTTGCAACTTATATTAATCCCTTTCCACTTTGCGGGTGCGTGTGCTGCCTTGTAGTGGCATTAGCCTGCTCTTTTTCGAAATCTATAAAGGTGTCTTTAACGTGCAACAGATATAGCTCTCTGTTAACACGGGTCAGCCATTTATCGACCCCTTCCAACGCACTATCATCGTTTTCTCAAGACCATACTCGCAAATGGTGTCAAGGGAGTGCCGAAAATTCAGTCCCTGAAATTTTCATTCCAGACGGGAATCGAACCAGGAACATTTGTGTAAGTAGTCCGATCCACTAACCACTACACCACGGCTCTCACAAATGTTTCTGTGTAACTTGTTTTGGTTTATTCTTCAAAATGCCGCCAAAGGGCAGTGTCTGGCCTGAATAAGAGCTGCATGATTGTGAAGACTCTAAGATCGATTATGAATAATATGAATTCATGAACCATAAGAAATACAAATGGTTATTTCTGACGAGAAATTTTCAACTGGCATTAATCCGTTTCAGATCCGTTCATCATTCGTTTTATCCATTATACGTCCGTTAGAAGTCCGTTTCACATTCGTTCAACATCCGTTTTATCCGTTAGACGTTCTTTAGAAGTCCGTTGGTGAATTAAACAGCCAGATTTCCAACGGATGTACAACGAACACGTAACGGATACAAAACGGAAACGAAAAGGATGAGTATCGTACAAAACGGACGCCTACCGGACGTTCAACAGACATTGCATCCGTTGGACGTCCGTTCAAAGTTTTGAACATGCTCAAAATTTTCAACCGGACAAAACGGACGTCGACGGATAAAACGTACGCCTAACGGACATGTAGTGGATATGGACGGACGTCTAACGGATAAGAACGGACGTCTAACGGACATGAACGGATTGAAAGAAAGTTATCCGTTAGGCATCCGTTCGAGCTATCCGTTAAGGTGTGACCGAGGCTTAAAGACGATGAGTTGTTGAATTTTTGTGAAAACGGATACGAAACGGACGAGTACCGTACAAAACGGACGAGTACCGTACAAAACGGACGCCTACCGGATGTTCAAAGGACATTTCATCCGTTGGACGTCCATTCAAAGTTTTGAACATGCTCAAAATTTTCCACCGGATGGAACGGACGTCGACGGATAAAACGTACGCTAAACGGACACGCAACGGATATAGACGGACGTCTAACGGACATGAACAGATTGAAAAAAAGTTCCATTCGAGCTATCCGTTAAGGTTTGACCGAGGCTTAAGGACTTTTAAAATTATAGAAATAACGTTTCTACATCTTTGATCTGTAACCTAGCCAAACCTAGTATCAGCAAAAACTAAGTATCAATTGTGTGAGCCTTACATTCGTTACTGGTCTGATGACAATCTATCCTACAACAAATGGACGTTTTTAACGACCTTGACTGGCTATACAGCCCATGCACGGTCGGTAAATCTATTCTATAAAGTAAGATCATATAAATAAATTAATTAATTATTTACGGTACAAAGGTTACATATATTTTTCCTTCTTCAAAAATATTTAGATTTACTCAGAAATTTTCCAAGATAATTTATGGCTATTTATAAAAAGTGATAATCTATAAAAATATATATTACAATTTTAATTTACTTCAACAATATTAAACTTATAACAAAATTAAATGAGCGCAAGGGAGATAATTATGCTCTCTCTTATAGCGGAATTGTTACATTTGAAAGTCATAGACTAGCACTGGCTATGAACACCTGTTTTGGGATATTATTATCATAAAGCTTATCAATCGTGAATAACTGAGGTAAATGAATAATACACAAGTTGATAATTGTCTCTTCTCTGCTAATTAATGTGCATGCAATTCACTCTGATTTATTTATGAGACCACCGACACTAATAATAATTACCTCAAAGTTAGAGGTTCTCCGTTACTGGGAAGATCATATCGGATCCGATCAATTTATTGGTTCCATTTCCCCACATAAGTCATCACTTCTCCCCAGAAAAAATGCATTGCAATGCGTCATAATTATCAAGACTACTAGTTATTTATATAAGAACTTCTATATAACTTCGAAAACAGACAATAACTTATTTCACTGATTGAGATTTGACTGACGGATTTTGTTAATGGATTGGCAATTTTTATTTATAGCGCAAGTTTACAAGGCAAGATTATTCACCTTTTTCACCTACAAATGTAATGGTTGCCCCCCCTACACCTACACGACCTAAAGCATATTCATATAAACATTTGGTATCATTCATTTTGTGTGACAACACTTCACCAGTGACCTGAGTGTAAGGTTGACAAGGGCTGATCCAAAACTTTTCATTAGAGGTTTGGGGGCGGGGGGTATGTGTTTACTCCTGTCATGCTTCAGGGATTCCCTATATAATCAACAAAATGTTTCACACAAAAGGGGGGGGGGTTGTCGTGAAGCTGTTCTCAATGTTCTAGAGCCTTACCATTACTGCGTGCTCTTGACTGTTCAAAAATTACAAAGCTGGACTGCCGAGAGCTATTTGCATTACATAACAAATTATCAAAAAGAAAATATTCTTTTTAACTGATTTTGGACCTTTTTTAAAACGTTTTCCACGTTACGGCTGGAAGACAGTAACAATCAAAACCAAGGAATAAACGAAGACTCATAAAACCAAAAGACGTTTACATCAACAGTTACAACTAATAATTAAGAAAAAAACACTAAAAACCGGGAGTGAAATCAGGTGCTCCGAAAGAGTAAGCATTTCCTGCATCGTATACGGCACCCGTCGTATTATTTCTTTGTTCAGTTCGTACGTAATGATGGAAGGTTATTATTAATGAGGAAGAATATCAGACATGATTTCTGACACACTTTTGTCATCTTTTGGAAATTATTATAATATGGTAAATTTGTATACCCGTGTTAGGCAACAATGACAAACTCTTACTTTACAAAGTCAAATGCTCTAAGCAGGCAGCTTGTGTGAATGTAAGTGATGAAGACAAAGTAAATAAATGAAATATTTATTACCTCAGTAATATATTAACAAAATAGCAATTCAATACAATCAAATATATGCATAGTTTTGGTAGTCATTTCTTTCATCATAAATAACGGCAATTGAATGGTTAACCAATTTAAGTGAAAAAGCATATTAGTATCAATGAAAGACAGGAATACAAAAATAATAATAGAACAATAACACAATGGCGGGATTAATAAGTACACAGCTACGTCACATGGATACCACCAAAAGAACAGACTTGATAGTTAAAGTTATATTCATAAAGACAAATAAAAGAATTCTATAACACGTTATTAAGATGATAAACAACGTCAATACCCAAAATCTATACTTCAAGGCTATCGTGTATTATTTGTGAAGTTGATACGGAATGTTTATCAACAAGGCCTTGATATGTTCCGATGAACTTTTTTTAGAAAAAAGGACGTGACGTTCTTTAACATACTCCTAGTTCATCAACTTTCTACACTGGTGGCGTTTTACAAAGTCTGAGTAGTTGCTGCATGCTCTGGAATATCAAGTAAGTGTTATCTATTTATACTTAATACCAACGCACTTGCTTATGACATCACAATTATTAATTACGACAATCCATCTGGTATTCAGCAGTAAAATAAAGACAATGTCTAACGTTAAAAGATGTGTTTGTGACTCAGTGAAAATATGGTGAAAGCAATACATATATCATTTTCATAACAAGAAACAATTAATACAGAATAATTCTTATATAATTTGCATATTAGGGAATACGTTGATATGATTGGTCGAGAGGACTTCCGGTAGTTGATCTTGACGTTGATTATTTTTCGATAGACGACGTTGACCGAACTTCTTATCGTAACCAATTTAATCAAGATGGCGGCAATAATAACAACGACGTAAACAACATTTATTTTCACTGCACGTTAATCGATTAATCGAATAATAAACACAAAACATTCGTTTGAATGATAATAACAGTTTTTGCAGTCTATTTTTGATCAGAAAGCAAGTTTCATATTTTTAGGTAATCCAACAAATATCTCCATGCGCCAGGTCCATTCAATGATAGATATATAGAATTAACGTGTGATAGAGGTAACGAGTGTGGACAAATATATTCCCTTTTTCCAATTTTAACGATTTATAAGGATTAAACACCTTTTTAAAGGAATTTATTGGTGTATAAACTGGACCAAGTCACTCACAAACATATCATAAATGTTCTTTGGACTTTTATTTGTTTGTGAGTGAATTGGTCGAGTTTATACACCAATACATTTATTAATAAAGGCGTTTAATCCTATGTAACAATACCACATTGGAATATCAATTATACATGCAAATTGGATAATTTAATAAAATGAAATATTACAAACCGGTTAGTAACACACTAACTCCATTTGTAGTTGTATTACTATTATTCTTGTCCAGAACGAAACTTATTTCCACGAAAGTACAGTCGGTATTTGTAAATCCGTTACATTTGATCCTACAAGAAAGAACTGGTCGTCGCTGATAGGATTTAATTGATGGTCAAAATATATAAAACAGTACATTATTATTAAAGTCAACTTCTTTTTTTTTAGAAGAGCTACTACTTCAAATAAAAGAAATATCGCACACCTTATTTTCTCATATACTGGTAACTCAACACTCCCGTCAGTACTATATAATATATAAAAAAATGTTTCAAACAAACGTATTGTCTTTTTCAATGTTCACGCACTTTTATGATAGGGACTTTGAGTTTTAACTCAATCATAACAAAAAACGTAAAAAAGTTAACCTGAAAAGACGTATTTAAAGACAGTATTTATAATACAGAAAGAAAACGATATGGTAAATAATCCGTGTGATGTTAGTTTGTTAATATCGAGTTTTGTTTAAATGTTGAGACATCTGCAAATCAATGTATAAAGGTTTTATATAATATTTCAAACGATAATTTTAAATTTCTATAGGAAAGGATATTACCAATCTTGATAAAATTATTTGGTGAATACGAGCACGATATCTAGCACAAACAAACTGCCAGTACTATAACATATGATCATTCATAACCTTCCGTTTAGGAAATAAAGATTGCATATCTTGACGAAAATGAATTCACAAATAGTTATCAGATATTCAAATTGCAATTTATACGTTTGTTGTTGGGGAACCAAGGTCTTTTCGAGATTGAATCATTGCTGTCAAAATTATTTGTACTCTCAATCACCTGAACCTAAAGTACATTTCATGTGTGGTATATTTATATTAACGTTTGGCTATTCGCATTAAAAATAACGATAGTTGTTCAGAAAAATAATGTTTCATTTAGAGTGAAAAACAAAATATAGGGATGAGTTCATATATAATCTATAAAGATAACACGTCATATCTTTTCATGGCTTTTATAGCAATTGTTTAAAATAATTCCTGTACCAGTAAAAATAAATAATCATATTCCGACCATACCATTCAAACGATTCATGTACATTGACTTAACAGTAATCATCTATACAGTTTTTGAAGCTGAATTATGTGTGTACCTCTAGCTTTGTTAAACAAGTCTTAAGGTGCTGGAACTCAATGTACCCTATCAAAATGGAAGGTGACAATAAAAAAAGGACATTGATCAAGGATCGAATATTGAAAATGTATCTGTCTTTTAATGAAAATCGTAATGTATGCTCTTTTCAGTTACACGTTATCATATTGTTAGATCTTCGAGAATTGTTATTTGTATTTAAAGTATTTACATACAAGGAACAAGATGCACTAGCTAGAGGGTCCGGTTAACCTACCATATATACGTATTTTAAGATACCTTAGGGAAAGACACATATACTCTCTTGTTGCATGTACAGCAAAGTGTTTATTTCAAAAGCTCTTACAATAAAATTATATTTCAATTTATTTCGAACGTTAAGTTTTGTTAGATAAAACATGAACATGAGAGCAATACATCTTACTGATGGTCACAAACCTGACATGTACAACAAGATAACTTGATAACCAGTCACTTTGATTGCAACACGTTTTATGACTGTTCCTACCATCATATCGGTCCTAGTAAAACATCAAGTTAATTTGGAAAGCATCATTAGCCTTACTGCGTTTAAATTAACTTTGGGAGGGACAGCTACATAATTAAATTTACAATCAGTCATGCACGATGATAACTTTGACCTCTAAAATTCCGATTGAACCTAACCGAATAAAAAGATAACTTTTAGAAAGTCTAAGTACCACTACTGTATTTTAATGTGTTACACATTATTAATTGTAAAATACAAATGACAGCAATTATGATACAGAGTGACTTCTAAATTGTCTCCCCCTCAATTGAGAGTGCCAGCATTTCCTCTTTTAGTTCCAATTACTTAGCCGTCACTAAAACCAGTAGTTTTTATATCTCAGGATTGTTTGTAAAACAAAAATGTTTGACTACAACTTCAAACACACCATATATGTTATATTATAGCAGCGATAAGATCAGTAAATCTATTACCATGAGTACTCAAAATGGACTGTGTGATAGAAATAACAGAAACATTGGTACACAATGACTACACATATTTGTCTGCATTAGCAAACAGTGCCAACTAGTCCTCCTTTTGATAAAAAACAATCACAAACCAGTAATTTCATATCTCAGAATGGTTTGTCGAACAATACTATTTGGCTGCAACATCAAAAACTGACAAAGAGTAGTGTTGAGTGTAAAACTAAAATGGCGGTATACATTAACTCAATTTATATTGTTACTCATGAAGCAATGAATAGTACAAATGGCAGCAATTATTGAAACACAAATACAATCAATCAAGTGTCCACAAAATTCCCCTTGCTTTTTAGGATATGTTGTAAAATACGAGCGACAGTAATATTAGTACATAATGACTTCACAAATTTCTATAAAATAAAATGTATGACGAGGATGTTTCTGCAGTAAGCGTCTGAGGTGGTTCTCCATAAATGTTAATAAAAAGAAGGTTGACATTCGGAACTCATAACACAATTTCTTTATAATACCACTATAAAATAATTATCCCGTGCAAAAGTACACTATAGTTTGAATAACATTAACAAACGAGCCGTTACGGGTATTTAAATATCGTTTTACGTTACTTGCCACCTGAAATTGATATCAGTATTCATGATCGTCCTCTGACGAAGATAAATTTGACATTGACACAATGATAACAGGTTTAAATCCACGAATTTAAATTTGTCATTTAGAAATGGTTTGAACACAGTTTCTTGCAAAACTGTTGATACTCTGTGATTCAAAACTATCTTTATACATGTATGCATTTAACGGTTTGAGCGTAAGAGAATAAAATATTCTTTAGTTTTTTTTTAGCAAAAAAATAAAATCGCACTTTTTATTAATTTTTTGTTAAGCTGAAATATTGTCTTTCTATTGAAAAAGGCGCTTTTATTTAAATCCTGAAAAAAAAAATCACTTCAAATAACTTATTAGAGGCCAGTTACTAGTAAATAGTTTGAAAGGTCTTCTGCCACATTTATATACCAATTATTAAAACATTAATGTGTTTGATATACAGAGTAATAGTGTTAGTGTGTAGTATTTACATTACGACATAAAAAGTAATACTAGTACTTGGGTTTCGTGCAAACACCGAATTCTTGTCTTATATTTTGTTGAATATCCTACTACTAATTTCACTCTTCAGCTCTTCGAGGATATAACATTAGCATCCTATTTACCGGAGTTAGATGATGCAAAATAATGAACTCCCTTCTAAGAGGTCAAATTCATGACTTATGACGTACATACATGCTCATATACATACGGCATAGCTGCCTGTGAAGCATATATTTATTTTCCAAGCGGCGAGGTGTATATGCTTTCAAATTTCATGAAGTGCCTATACTCAGGTCAGATTTGATTAGCGTGGATGACAATGACATAGATTATGATCAAATCTGCAATTATAATTTTAATAAATTTGATATATACTATTATCAACATACTACATTTAGTACTATAGAGCTTTGTCATTGTAAATTCTTTTTGGATAGTGCTAGGCAGGGGTTGGGAATCCAATGACTAATATAATTGCCCTGTTACGAAAAAACAACAGACGTTGTCTTTTTTAACGTAGAACCATTCCCTTGTTCTCGAAAATGAATTTGAGTTTCTTGTATGGAGCGGGAATTGCCAAGCAACAGAGTTTAATGGGGTCCGTGTTGATCAAGTATCGTTGGGTTTATATGTTACACTGTCATTGCTATATTTTATTTTGTTATGAACGGGTTAGAAATAGTTCCGCTGTTCCTTTTTTCCTTGACAAATCTTTCCCGGTTTTAAAAACTTTTAATTTTTTTTCGTACTAATGATTCTTTTTAAATTTCTTCTATGGCCATGCATAAGGGAGTTTTGTTTTATCTAATTAGATTAGTAAAACCCCGTCGCCTGAACCAAGTCCTGAATGTTAATATTATGTACGGTCTTCACACGGTGGAAATTATGCTTTGCCTTCATATTTGATTCCTCTTTCGTCGATCAGAGATTGCTGTTTTTTTTTTTTTTTTTTTTTTTTTTTTCTTCTGTTTTTTTTCCACCGTACTGAAAATGAGTTGATCTTTGTTTTTTCCTTCTAAATTTTAAAATCTTCAAAATATTCAAAATAATAAACTAAGCCTGTGTTTTTTCTCAAGTAAACCACAGCTACGCGACCTTCCTTTGCACCTAGTGCGGAAAAAAGTATTGCCGTACAACATTTTTTATTAACTTTTCTGTAAGATAGCGGGGTAAGGTGTCTGACCCTAAATTTGGACCTACGTTAATAACAAACTGTGCCGAAGAACACCTTGGGTTTCTTCTCCAGCACACCTCAGTTACCCAGCTTCCCTTTGCACCTAGTGGAGACACAAGTTTTGCCGTAGAACATTTTTTATTAACTTTTCTGTAAGGTAGACTGTAAGATAATAAGACTGTCCGACTCAATCTTTGAACCTACTTAAAAAGCAATAAACTAAGCCGTAGAACACACTGTGTGTTTTCTCAAGTAGACCACAGCTACACAGCTTCCCTTTGCGCCTGTTGCAGAGAGATTAAAATTACGTGTATATCGATTTTTTTTCATTTCATGTGTACAGGAATAGACATTGATACAAAATTCGACTGACAAATTTGATATTTAAGGATGCCTAGTGTATGGAAAGTATGTATGTAACTTTTGGTCGTACATTGCAAATTTTTTATTCAGTTCCTGGAAATATGACACGATTCCACACATCTTACTTAAACCAATATTATTAAGAATGGTAGTTTATTACTACATGTAAATTGTTTGTTTAGCTCACAATCATAAGGAATCAAAAAACGAGAAAAAAGAATACAAAAAAACGATTTTAAATTGTACCATGTTTTAATCAACAAAGAGTGTACTCAAAAAATTAAGTGGTTGCTAGCATCATTCGTATATAAAACGACTTTTGAGGATCACGACAAGACGTAAAAATGTCGAATTCTGCTGTCAAAGGACGTGCTATACATGTATATTAAAGTAAGATTTTGAGATTTTTGGAACATTTGAGTTTGATATATTTGTTTTGATATTTTTGTTGGCATATCATCAAAATTGCCTGCTAGAAAAAAAGTGGCTGCTTACTTGATTGGCTGCTAAAAGAGGTTGCCAGCTTAAGTCCAGTTAAGGAATCTATCATAATGTTTTGACAACGACATATCGTTATTCTCGTAATATACATGTAATCTCAATAAAACATTACAACTTAGATACGTCCGTTGTTAGTTATTTCTTTATCTTTGTTTATTTTTTATCATTACGTCCTTAGGACTCCAACATTTAAATTAAACGAAAACAATCAATATGTCACGTTGAAAGGACCCGCAGTCTAGCCATCGTTCATTAGAATTACTTAAATAGGAACGTATAACGTCAACAATTTGAAATGTTTACACTGGTTTGAAATCCAAGTGAAGTGATGGATGAGAAAACTAAATGATATTCGAGTTTCATTTAAATTTTCAATCGTTTAAGTCATGCTTACTTTGATGCAAGATCTTAAATAATGCAATGCAAACAAATCATATGACCTTCAGTTTGATTTCAAAATTGTAACGACGTTTCCGTGATCCAATACCACCCAATAATATGTGTCTAGCAATTATATGGTGTTGAAATACACGTATATATAACATCTCATTATTTGATTTGTTAAAAAGAAAGTGCACTTTTGCACATTACAGACAATAGTTAGCTTGGCCCTCGTTTGCTTTTAACATTTATAATTAACAGTGTCATATAACCCAATAAAACGGTAGATGATGTTTTTCTGAACCTGAACAAATAATGAAAGCATGAGGTAAGCAACAGTTAAAATGCTAGAAATAATGCATACAAACTAGTTATCATAACTTTGAATATATGGTTTTAAAATCTGCCACATACACTGTAAAAACAGTGTTTAGATTCTAAACACTTATCTAAACACTTTTTCTGTGTACGTTTTGAAACGCGTTTAGCATCTAAACATGTTTAGATTTTAACCAGTGTTTAGATTTCAACAAGTGTTTAGATGTTATATGTTTAGAAATATATGGTGTTTAGACCTTCCAACGGTAAGCCTACTAGTACTATGATTTCACAGGAACTACATATGTACTTGTGGTACAGCACTACAGGTTGAATAGTCCACAATGTATTGTAGAATATACAATAAATGTGTACATTTCTGCTTTAATGTTCTTGCAATGATTTTTACCATAATAAAATTATTGGACTTGTCTATATATATTAAAGCTGGAAAACTTCGGTAATGATAATAATATTATTATCAATAACATTTTGTTCTTCCTGGAGACCAAAGAAAAGTTTGTAAACAATACGACCAAGTTACCGTAAGAAAGATCTGTAAACAATAAGACCAAGTTTTGAAAAGACTGTAAACAATTAGACAAAGTTTAACCCTACATTATTTTGAAAGGAAAAGCCTGTACCAAGTCAGGAATATGACTTTTTTTTATTCCTTTCGATGGACCATCCATCTTTTTATAAAACTTGGAGTCTGGTTCTTTTGTTTTTCTTTTTTCTGATCTAGTCTTAATCATAACATACAATCTATTCAAATTATTTCAATAATTTATTTTTAAGTCTCACTAAATGCAAACAAAAAATACAATAATAAAATCTGATGATTTTTATCCTCAACAAAACAGAAATTGTCAGTTCATCTCCTATCATACATGAATTTTTCATCAAAACAATCTTCTTTTGAATGATAAAATCTCTTGATGTGCAGTTCCTTTTGGTTTTCAGGTGAACTTTTCTATCCTGAAATGAAAAATGAAACATTCATGTACAATTGTATGCAACAGTCACTTATTCTTATATCATGTTTATTAAAATACATTAAACAAGCTTCTTGAAAAAGAATCTTACAAAAGAAAAATACAATTTGTACTTAAAAAGACAATACTTTATACCTTGTACAAATCAGGGTTTGAAATTAGCAGGGGCCCACTCGCTATTGTCCCCTAAAATTTGGTATGTGCTACTCAAATTTCAGCTTTTCTTGTATTGGACTATATATGTGGGCTACAAAACTTAAGCTGTGGGCTACAATTACCAAAATCTTAAGTTCAATCCCTGCTTGAAATGTACACATCAAAAGACAAACAAATCAAAGGGAACACTTACATGTATATAGAGCAAACAAGCATGCAAGTTTTTTTTTTATATTATAAAACACAAACCTTGATTTCTGAGACCTACAGCCTGTTTTTCCTATTTTATCCTAATATTATGAATATATTTTTTTAAATTGCCCATTTTTTACCTATTCAACAGAATAAATATTAGAGAATGATTTAACCTCCATTTTTCAATCATAGTATAGTTCTATTGGCAACCTAATAATATACTTATATATTTTTACTTACATCTGCTCTTGAAATTAAGTCATCCTTTTCTTTCTTCGTTGCTTTGTTTCTGACCTGTTCTTCACGTTGATCTATGATATGGATTTATTCTTGGTCTTTTCATTCCAACGACAGTGTCACAGTCCTATAAATGCATACATACAAATAATTAATAAAAAAGAACAACTTAACATTTTATTTTAGACATTGGAGTTAGTATGTCAGTTTATTTTCCACTTGTTAGCCATGGCGTGGTCAGTTATTTCAACTTTTTAGCCATGACGTGGTCAGTTTATTTTCAAGTAATGAGTTTGAATGTCCTTTTGGTATTCTTTGTTTGTCTTTGACAAATGAAGTGAAACTATAATTTCAGTGTTTGTGTAAAGGATCTTGCACTATGGGCCATTGGGATCTTATTCCTTGCAAAGTTAAAATACTTGAAACTATGATTTTATGACATTATGTACAGTGACAGTTTAGACTTTTAAATCTCATTTTAAATTTCCGAACTAGCTCATTCTTATGTTATGATTGGTCCCTCCGACTGATTATGTATGTATATTATATGATTCGTACCACAATAGTGAACTTGAAATAGCACAGGTTAACAGTTTAACGCACATATTCCTTTAATAAGACTGTTAGTGTTAAATTATGGTTTCTGCCCCTCCCCCTTTTTACGAAATCTGGATCTGCTTACCTTCCGCTGCTGTAATAACTGTTAAGATGGCTTTTGATTCCGTCAATATTCTAATATGAAGTTCTGTATCTGTTGCATCGTCAATAGATATATATGCTTGATAGATGGTTAAAATGTTGTTTGTCTTTGGCGGGTCCGAAGGGGTCCGTATCAAATTACCACGATAGATAACTCTGTTCGTTAATTAATATAAGATCATATTCGGACAACGACTCCGGAAATTAGAGACTGAAATATTCACTCACATCTTCCTAATAAATACTATAAAAGATTATTTCATATGTCCCTGGTATAAACAATTAATTGCTAAACTTATAAACAAAATAATTGAACGTAATTGTATAATCTTACAACACAAAAAAGGGAAACTCAGTTGGGTAAGGTCGGGGAAGATGCTATGATTTGTAAAGAAGTAAAGAAGCTTCGCATACTTGGGACTGAAGTTTGAAAATAATTTTAATTTCAAGACCGCCAAGTTTCATAGTTTCACAGAATATGTTGTTATATGTAGGAACATCGGATAAAAAGGTAAAACCAGTACTGAAATATTATAAAATAATTCTTATATGATTTGCATATATATAAATACTTGAATTGGATTGGTCAATTAGAAATGTTCTCTAAGTTTACACTTCGATAAACCATGTTTCCGAAACTACTTTTGTAATCTATTCATGCGCGATACACAAGCTTGCAGTGATCCCGGGATTTTCAGCAAATTGAGATTAAAAAACAATTGCATAACAGTTGTGACTATTCTAGTGCATATATAACAAAACAAGAAATAAATTTATTGCACTAAAGCTTGGAAAATGTACAAAAATTCAATTTAATAAAATTCCGCGAAATTTCATGAAGGATTTGGCGAATTTACGTCATGGCAAAACACGACGTCATACGAATGGGAATTTTCAAGGGGAAGATTATTTCGTTACGTGTACGCTTCAAATTCGGATAAAGTCTAATTAAATTGAGGTAGGTGCTATTTCATTTAAGATTCCGTTGTATTTATCGGACAATTATGGTTTTTAGAAAATCAAGATGGCGGCGTACTTCTTAGTTACGACTTGCCATTGTGCTTTTGATGGTAAATATACATAGGAGCCATCAACAAAAAAACTGTTTGGCTGAAGAATTATAAGGATTAAACACATTTTTTCTAGAGGTTATTGATGTGTAAACCGGGGCTCTTATTCAGTTTGTGAGTTAATCGCCCCGGTTTACACATTAATAACCTCCAGAAAAAATATGCTTAATCCTATAGTGTTTAGGTGTTTAGGTGTTTAGAAAAGTGTTTCAGAAGTGTTTAGATGCAATTTAATGTTTAGCTTAATGATAACATGCACTAATAACAACCCTGCAACACGTTTAAATTCTAAACACGTTTAGGTTTTTATGTGTTTAGATAAATATTCGTTTAGATCCTAAACGCTTTCCTAAACACGTTTAGACCTAAACATGTTGTAGATCCGTTTCAAATCTAAACGCTGTTTTTACAGTGTAGCGAATATTTTTTTTCGAATTTAAAGTTTTTTCTTGTGGACTCCTTTTAATATTTATTTCGGACCAGGAAATCAAACAGCATGTATATTATGATGCCTCCCACAATTTATACTTTACCAATATCTTCCGATTTTTTCGGTTAACTGAACTGCCATTAATGAAACACGAACTTCCGTATGCAATTTTACAGAGCATCTCTAGTCGTTGTCTGATATTATTCAGTTACATAGTGTGTTAGTGACCTAATACGATATATATGTAGTCAGTAAATTCCATATGGGGTGAAAACGAAGCTCGGTAAATTCCATATTGGGTGACAGTGAAGCTCGAATCCCTTTTTGGAATTTACTGAACCCATATATATTAGGTCAATAGCACACTCTGTAACGAATCGATCTTACCGACTATCTTAACATGTGATATTAAGACAAGTGGCCCATCAAAGTGATCAAGTCTTCAATACCGTTAGTAATAAGAACATACATCCAATGGTCTATGCAACCACAAATGCAAACAATAACAACTTGCTAGTTTTGAATGTGTTTGATGAATTTACTTCAATTGTTCATCATCAAGATGTAACGGTCATAGAACAACATCGTCCATACTTTGTGAAGACGCGTCGCCAATGTTTTTGTTTCGAAAATAAATTTCCTTTATAAAGTATTTAGATATATGCATGCAGATGATTGTATTGACTTTTAAATGGTTTATGCTGTATTTACATTGTTTGTCATGTTTTTATGTATTATACACTTGGAATATGCATTATATATATACTTCCGCAAATTTACAGACCTAACATTGTTGGGCTGTTGTTTAGACGAATTATATAATACACATAATCTATTTCAGCCTTGTAACAACATCACTGCTGGTGATCCGATGGAAAACAAAATTGTTGTCGAGTCGTCACTGGTTCAGACGCACTTATAATATAATTATTTCTGTGACTGCATCTTACATTAATTTGTAGGATCCTTTACAAAAGATAATTCAGCTGATCTGTAATAATTCTATCTTCATGCCTAATACATCATGTACTGTGTTACGACGCTAGATAAAAACTGTCAAGGAAAGGTAACACACGGCCACCGAAAACTTTATAGAGCCTAGGTGATTGAGTGGTCTAGCGCGTCGGGCATAGTGCAAGGCGATTTGGTGCCACGATATCTCAATAGCATGAGTTTGAATCCCGGGCATAGTGCAAGGCTTCCGCAAATTTACAGATCTAACATTGTTGGGCTGTTGTTTAGACGAATTCTATAATATGTATCATATATAAATGTGCTTTATTTAAATAAAAAAAATATGGATCTTTAATATCTTGCTTAAATGCTTAAAACAAACTGAAAAAAAAGAATTGAATACCCAAAATGGGAGATTAGAATTTGTCATCGTTAAAACAAAAGTTTAGTTTGAAGTATAAAAGAAATTTGTCAGATAATGTATAATAAAAAAAATACAAGAAGATTGTTAATTGCTTATTATTATTTCTTGTTGACTGTCGTGACACGTATATCACGCGGTCCAATGATTTTGCGCCAATTGGCATTTCATTTGCGCCAGAAACTATATTTCGTTTGCGCCAAAATAAAACATTTCATTTGCCCCAAACATGCTATAATACAGGTAAATATAGTTTTTGGTTATATAATAAAACGCATTCCTCCGATATCAGTCATCGTAACAACAATAAAATCACTATGCATTTATACGGTTTTAATAAGAGACTGTATATGTATACTAATGTTAGAACACAGTTCTGCTACACATTAACGCGATCATTAAACATAACAGACAGCACTTTACACTGGGGTTAAACTAAAATTTTGTTCTGACACAAGACTTGAAAGCAGCGGCTCAAATGTACTCCTATATATTGGATAACCGACATGTGTGGTCATAAAACAAATATTTTCTCTATATAAAATACGGAAATATGGTTTGATTGCCAATGAGACAACTTTCCACCAACGTTCAAATGCAGTAAATTGAAGCAATTATAGGCAACCGTACGGCCTTCAAAAGTGAAAAAAAAACTTACCGTTTTGTCGGCTAGAAACAGTCCCGAAATATATGGCTTCATCGTAAATCAGTAATATAGTAATATTCCTATGTCAGGACGGATTGTTTAATAAAGATGACAGCAATATAGAGTGCCATCATTTCCTCTCTGTATCCAAAATAATGAACAGTCACTAAAGTCAGTATTTGGGGATGGTTTGTATTCTTCTTCTTCTTTATTATTTCCTCTACTATCTGGAGAACCACTACTTTTGTAATATAGCACGGATAAACAACTTTTACTATCAGCAACTGTTTGCATGTGCAGGAATAAATTACAGTGAATATAGTCGACGCACAAACCAGTATAATTACGCCTATAAATCAATTTTTCAAGATACTGGTATAAAGGATATTATCACTGCCTGCCGTACCCACCACCAGTTTAAAACAAAGCTCTTTAATGGCATCACCAAACACTGGTATGACTGATTCATGTATTTTATTATGAAAAGTCGAGTGAAAAGTAAGAGAAGTTCTCTTCTTGGATTAGTGTACTGTAAATATATTATGTCTGTTGACTGATTTTGTTTGTAGTGTAACGTCTAGGGGCACATGTTTCATTCATGTTCAGAACGAGTATATTTTCGGACGTCCCAGTTATCATTTATTATCGTTATGGATAGGTGTGCTTACATTGACGAGATGGTACACATGTACATACTTGTACAACACCTTAATAATATCCCTATACACACACTGTACAATTTTCGTTTATACATTTTTCAAAACAGAATCTTAAATCATGTAAATCAAAGGCAAACAAGGTTAATGACAATTACAATCCTTGCATTGAATGTATAGAGTTTTATTTAGGAAGAGATTGCTAAAAATGGGGAACGAAGCAACGTAAACCATGATGTTTATATCCCGTCATATAAAAATAGTTCTCCGATGTGTTGGATAACCTGTCTATCCGCCTTGATATTTGTACAAAAAAAAAGAAAATATAGAAAATCTGCTATTCAGTAAAGTTATTCATGTTATTGGGATTGATTTTTTGTAATTAATAAAAGTAAATATTTCGAATTAAAAGTGTTTTTGAATTGTTCTGGTTTGAAACACATATACGTATACATATTAAGATAAAAGTCGTTTTAATAAAATAAAATGTACAAATGAACACAAAGTTTATTTCTTAATGTACACAATCAGTTAACGCGAAAAGTAAACATGTAAACGCCCGTTTACTATCAAGTGCATGAATACATACACTTGTGAAATCTGTAGTTAACGCCCCTTTACTTTTAAGTGCACGTAAATATAAAATTGTGAAATCTGAAGTAAACGCCCGTTTACTACTAACTAAACGGACACAGAGTAAACGCGCATTTACTCGGGTAGACATTAGAAATTTCCCTTTTGACCGTGTTAACGTAATTGAAGTAGGTTATATAGGTATTAACTTTGTTTAAGTGTATCATATAAAAGAGAAAGTCGTTAACTCGTTTTTAAATTTACGTTGTTAATGAAAACGAGCTTTTTCTAACCAGAAATACACAAAAATCACTACATATATCCCATTGACTTACCAATACAACAATTCTACATTATTGAAAACCTTCGAATAATTCAAAATACATTTCTTTAGGAGACATTACAGTTGCCAACATTATAATACATATCAACCATATGAGCCTTTTATTTTCTTTTTTCAGATTGGCCTAAATATACAACTTAAACATGTTAAACTAATCCACATCGCCTCACCTATTATTGATATCAATGTTAGTTTTGATACCAATGTCCATTTAATATTTCGTTATTTATACAAGTTTGTAAAATTAATACCATAATTTATAAAAGGTTTTCACACAAAAAGAGACTGATTTTGGAAGTGGGATTCATCTGTATAAATTTGACATTTAGTGATCTTTTGCACGGTGATATATTTTATAAAGCTAACAGGAATGATAATTGTGTTCATTCATTTTGTTTGACTTAATAGACGTACTAATAAAGATACTATTTATTTTGAAGCGAAATGTAAATAACTTTTTATTACACTTCTAAAGAATAATGATAAGATTAACCTGTCGAAAAAAGAACTAGCATTTAACAACTCATATACCATGTCCGCAACTTGTAATTTAAGATATCTCTACAGTACATTTACACCCTTTGTATCAATCGAAATGGATAACTGCCTTCGTGATCTAACAGCCTGATTCGCCAAGGTGATAAATGTACTAAACAACTTTAATTAAATGTTTGCATCTCACTTGTACCGGGGTGAAAGGGTTATTTTCGAGACTATTACACAGTTGTTATACTTATTTGAACTATCATTCTTTTGAGCATAACATATATTTTCTTTCTTTTATTTCCACATAAAGTTTAGCCACATTGTCGTCAACATAAGATAATAATTTGAAATTGAAATATGTTATTGGTAGTCAAATATGTCAAATAGCGAGAGATTCGTATGAAAGCCAAAACGAACTCACTTCATGTAATGTCGTACTAAACAGGTAAACATAAACTAAACCCCAGCAGGATTACTTTTATAATATATTGAACTAATAATAAATATCTATACATTTTTTGGACTGACTAATTCGTCTTCTTCGATTTTTGGATTACTAAATGGAGGAAAATTTATATCAACTTCAAAAAATTAAACTATGCTGAAATATCTATTTGCCATATGAGATCCCCCGTGGAAAACAAATAGGAAAGGATGTCGTAAATTCATGTTGCTTGGTCTGAAGTTTTCTATGTTGTGATTTGCGTACAGTTGTTTGTCTTTCTCGTTTTATAATCTATGGCGTTGTCAGTTTATTTTCGACTCATGAGTTTGAATGTCCCTTTCGTATCGTTTGCCTCTTTTATACGATGTAAAGGTGATACCTATGTAAAAAGGGCAATTCTTTGACGGCTTCGTATTCAGTTGTTCGTCATATACTTGTTACCAGTTTGCAACAATTTGACAGTTGTTTTTCATTCGTTTGATGAATTTGAGCTTATGATTTAACCATTTGGTAAAAGACTTTCGTTTTGAACTTTCCATTGAGTGCAGTATTTTTGCTTCTTTACTTTATGCAAACATATGTATGACGTTTTTTGTTAAATGAAGAATTTTAGAGAAAAAGTAAACAGAGCAAGGTTATTGAACAGAGAATAACAAATCTAATATAACACTGACATTTTAAGAATGAAATTAGCAATTCATTTTGTATTAAAGGCCGTGCGATCAATAGAGAGTAAATACTCATGCCTCTTCCACATTTCAACTTAAGACCTAATTTAAATATGTAAAAGTCCATGCAATATATTGCTTATCTAACAAAGGACCCATCAAATTTTATTTCACTTTGGCTGTTTTACAACTCGTTTTATCGCGTTTTTATCTGGTTCTCTGACTTTTTATCAAGAACTAGATTTGTATTTTGGTTAGACAGGTTTACCGTTCGTTATTTGATGATAGTTTTTTTTTAGATAGCCAAGATTATTTTTTTATTTTCTACGGATATTTACAAAAAGCTATAAAGGGCCACACAATTACTTGTGTAAAACCATTCAAACTGGAAAACCAACGGTCTAATCTATATGAAAAAACGAGAAACGAGAAACGAGTATACATTACATAAACAAACAACAACTACTGCACATCAGATTCCTGACTTAGGACAGGTACACACATTTGCAGCGGGATTAAACGTTTTAATGGTACCAAACCTTCTCCCTTTTTCTGAAACAATAGCATAACATCACAACATAGAAAACCACACGATAAAATATCAATTAAAAGGCTTAACTCAATCAAAAAATGTAAATTTACACATTATGAACGAGTAAAATTGATTTGCGATACCTGAATGCAAATGCACAGTTAATAAAATACATGTATTAGGGACACACATACAAAGCCAAAAAGTAAACAAAAAAGTCCAAACAAAGCCATGGCAAAACACCACCGCGAAATATATAACCATTCGAAAATAATCACTTTTGAAAAAAAAACGGTTTTCATAATATATACAGGTAAATGAAAAATAACTTTGTCGTTTTAGGTATATAACTCATAGTCTATATTGGTAATATTATTTTAAATTGATACATATTGTATATAAGTAGTATTATTTAAATTGATACATACTGTATATAAGTAGTATTATTTAAATTGATACATACTGTATATAAGTAGTATTATTTGAATTGATACATACTGTATATAAGTAGTATTATTTAAATTGATACATACTGTATATAAGTAGTATTATTTAAATTGATACATACTGTATATAAGTAGTATTATTTAAATTGATACATACTGTATATAAGTAATATCAATATACATGTATGTATTTGCCACATATCGCTCGCAATATAACCGTGACTGTTAGATTTGAAAATATGAGGTTACCGGCATATCTCTGATTATGGCAACCGTACTATCAAATACATATAAATGACTACCACATATTGTGGTAACTGAAGATAACATCAAAACAATTTGGATCCATGTGGGAACACAGGTGAAGTATCAAACCCCTTATAGTGTTAATCTGTATTGACAGATACCATTTTTAAAACGAAATGTGTTTTAATGCAGCGAGTTCTGCTACATTGACTGTAAAAGCAGACCGTGGTTATACTGTCAACGACCATAACATAGGGGTTCGCTGCCGAGCTGTGTGTCAAATACATTACCCAATAATCAAAACATTTCAACATAAATTATAAATTGAGGTCATTCGTTTACAAAAATTAAAAATAATTGTTTTGCCGCTATTCAAACTAGATAATTATTGATATTTAAACATCCAATTTCTGTTTCAGTAGTTGAGAATTTATACTCACCAATGAACTCATCATAGATACCATGATTGAAATTTTGTATTTGCGCCAGACGCGCGTTTCGTCTACAAGAGACTGATCAGTGACGCTCGAATAAAAAAAAATAGAAAGACCAAATAAGGTACGAAGTTGAACAGCATTTAGGACCAAGAATTCCTAAACGTTTTGCCAAATACAGCTAAGGTAATATATTCCTGAGGTCGTAAAACCTAAGTATTTAAGAAATTCATAGTTTTGTTAACAGTTAATTTATGATTATGACCCTCTCAATTATATTGGCTTTAGCATGAGCAACAAAACAACCTTAATGTGTATAACAAAAAAAATGTTTCTAGTTAATGATTGTTGTACCCCGTCAATTTTAATATATTTTCACTTCTGGAAATGTATCACAATTTTCAACAACCAAATCTTGACGGATTTCGTCTCAAATCTGTGTACAAATCTGTGTATTTTTGTCCATTTCTGAAAAAAATAAAGTTGTTTCAGAACTATAAGGCAATGCCCTTTTATAGCTAAACTTATCTATTCTGAACACAATGTGTACGTATAATTAATGTCTTTCAGTATACCTTCACTAGCCATAATATGGACAAAACATCTGATGATAACCTCAAACTACCATACACAGGCCCTGTCAAACCACTCTAAACTACTGTGAATGTCATTGTTATCATATCAATAAAGTGCAATGAAGTGCACATTTTCGAACTTGTCCTTTCACATAACCATGATAACATTAATGTATGTGATTGAAAACCACTTATCAGTGAAAAATGCACATGAGGATTTTAAGGAAACATTGTGACATCACACGTAATACGATGTCATTAAATAACTACCGATCAAAATAGTGCTAAGAACAGATGGCAGTGTTGCATGGAGAAACAGTTGCCTCAAGGTTTAACTCGAAATATCGAGCCGAAAAGATCATTAACTAAGCATTTCTTATATAATATCAAGACCATAGCAACAGTTTTTATATCAGCATATTTTCAACATTCTGACTGTTATTTCACTTGCATAAATTCCCCCGAATAAACAATATAGAGTTTGCTTAATAAAACAAAATGCTTACCAGTTATTCAGAACTTTTTATAAACCTCTAATTTGCCGTCTCAGTTTAAATAGCAATGATATGTCTGAAACAGAAATAAGATTACTCAGGTTTTGTTATCATTTGATTTAAATGTACAAGTAGTATCATGATTATTGAGAAAGAAAAAAAAATCTTTGAAAGTTTAACACAAAAAAGAGAGATGCTTCTCCCTTGTGGCTTACAAACCTTCATTTAAACCTTTTATACGAGGAGCAATCAGAAGTAGCTTAATAGCTGAATAGGTGTAGCGCTATTTTTCCAAAAGGTTTGACCCTCCACATTTTTTTTAAGAAAAGACAATATCTTGCGATTTGCTAATGTGCATTAAAATATAATTATTCATGATTTTCTTAAGACATGTTTGTCTGTTATTTGCATATTCTAATGACCAGCTTATAATTAACGGTCAAATTATTGGTGTAAAGCACACGTAATGATGTATCAAATTTTATTCGTATGAAGTGTGTTATTTCCCTTGATTTTCAGTTATTCCTGTAGACAGGAATGATAAGTACATAAAAATGTCTTTAGTGTGTCGTGTTTACTTACAATGTAATACTACTAAATGATTCCATAAAACGTTCGTGCTTTTCAAGTCAATAACAAGTGCCTTACGGCGTCTCTAGGGAGTTTTGATTGTGCCTAAAAGAAGTGTTCAATTTGATCATGCTAGCAAAGATTTACCTAAATTTAAAGATCGCTATGTTGTTTTCTTTCACTACTTATTGCAGGTGACCACGATTTAAATGTGTTTGTGTTCACGCTAGATGCAAATGAAGTGTGAGACAAGAGATCGTTAGCAACAAAATGTCACTTGTTGTTAGAAATAAAATATTACTATAGAATAAATATTTCCCGATCAATAGTACTTTGCATATGCTATTCTCTTTTTCAAAAGTGATGACAAATCATTACCCTCTCACTACAGGCTTGATTTAATATATTAACAACTATGTTTTCAAAAGTAAAACACATTTGTGCTTCAGTATTCGGTGTTAGGGCCGTTATGATGTTTAACATATATTAATGATATGGTTTGATTTGACAATGAGTTGATGATGACTCTGGAGGCGAAAGGCTTTTTACAGATAATACGCCTATAGATCTTACTGTACCTAGTGAATTTAATATTTTGTTATTGTTTAAGGAAGTGGTCAAAAAGAAGGCTGGTAAAGTTTATCCAAATATAACAAAATTATTAATAGTTATGATATTTAATATGAGATACTATACAAAGTAATTTTTCTTTTTATTTTAAGGATGTTACATTAGAAACAGTTCATACGCATAAGTATCTCGGTGTCATATTTAGTAATGATTTTGAATGGGGTAATCATGATGATAACTGGGGAAAACAAAACCTTCAAAGTAGCTTAATATTTTACAAAAAAGGAAATTTACACTGAGACATTGTAAGAAGGGAATATTTGGAGAATAATTACATCACTTGTATTTGTCCAATTCTGGTGTATTTATCACAAGTTAGGGATAACAATGAGAAAGTAAATTCTGATCTATTGGAGAGTAACCATATCGAGGCTGCTCGAAATGTTACGGGATCAACAAATAACGATAGTGGGAACAGTATCTTTAATGAGGCCTAATTTGAAAAAAAAATTAACGGAAGATGGGAGGTTAAAACACTACCTTTTTTATAAGATTAAATAACCAAGCTCCAGATTATTTGGTTCCGAATTTTGTATCAGATATAAATTATAATAATTTGAGTAACAATCAGAATACCACAATTCCCGTAAACCATTCATCAACTACTCCAGTCTTTTTCATCATCCATTACATTGTGGAATCCTTTGGACAGAAGTGTTAGACCTATTGCTTAATTGTTTTGTTTAAACGAAAGTTGCATAAACTATATTATAGAAACAAAAAAATCTCTGCGATTTTTTTTCGAGGAAGACCATTTGCGTTTTTTACAACAGATGAAGCGTTCTGCATTCTGACTTTAACAAATCAAATTTGATACAAAGTATTAATTGTTCCTGAGGTTTAATCAATGAAAATATCGACCACTATTTAATTTATTAGGTCTTTCCACTTTTCTGTGGAAAGAACTATTGTATTTGTTCTAATTATTAGGTCTTTCCACTTTTCTTTGGAAAGACCTATTGTTTTTCTTCTGATTATTAGGTCTTTCCACTTTTCTGTGGAAAGCCTATTGTATTTGTTCTGATTATTAGGTCTTTCCACTTTTCTGTGGAAAGACCTATTGTTTTTCTTCTGATTATTTTTTTTTTTTTTTTTTTCTTCCGCCAAATTTTGTTCTTGCGATAAACATTTGTTTCGCAATATGTCGCTTAGATATTTGGTATATGATATCGAACAGTTTATGCGCTTTTGAAATTTACCCTGCGTAACAGAATACTTTTCTTTGTAGGAGTTATCTCCCCAAACACTGTTTTCCTTGTGCTCACAACTCCTTCGCAACCGTAAAAGATTACGACAAATTTATTTTATAAAATTGCTCGTTATATCCTTCGCATGATTTGTCCAATTTCAACCGAAGCAATATGAACGCTCCATATGAGAGTTATTTCCCTTTTTGTATTTGAAATTTTGAAATGTATTTTAAACTGGAACATAATAAATAATATAGACCTAGGATCTTTTGATTTGAGGTCCTTGGTCCAAAAAAATGAAAATTAGGTGAAGGTCAAAGGTCAAGGTCATATTCTAATTTTTTAATTTGTCTTATTTTCACTCATTTTCATTAACCTTATAAGATATCGACAAATTATTTTGTATAAATTGTTAGTTGCGACATGTGGTAACTAAATAATTTTAGTTGAAAGGTAAACAATGAATGGGAGTTTAAGCCCCTATCATATCTAGAATTATGTGTAAAGTGATATAACTTATTAACCATACATATTAGAGACCTAGGGTCTTTTGATTTGAGCTCCTCAGTTTGTGACCTTGAAATTTAGGTCAAGGTCATAGGTCAATATGACGTTCTAGATTTTTCCCTTTGCTTTAAGTTCATATCTATACATCATAAAGCCATATGAACTGACATTTTAGACTGATTTTTAATATTTCAATATCAAAATAGATATTAACTGGTGGAAAGACCTTCAATTGTTCTCTGAACAATTGGTTTTTAATTTATTTTTTTTCTTCCGCCTAATTTTGTTCTTGCGATAAACATTTGTTTCGCAATATGTCGCTTAGATATTTGGTATATGATATCGAACAGTTTATGCGCTTTTGAAATTTACCCTGCGTAAACGAATACTTTTCTTTGTAGGAGTTATCTCCCCAAACACTGTTTTCCTTGTTAGCGCAACTCCTTCGCAACCGTAAAATATTATGACAAATTTATTTTACAAAATTACTCGTTATATCCTTCGCATGATTTGTCCTATTTTGACCGAAGTGATATGAACGCTCCATATGAGAGTTATTTCCCCTTATGCATTTGTTTTAAGTGATATGCATTTCTATCTTGTAAACCATACGTGCTAGAGACCTAGGATCTTTTGATTTGAGGTCCTTGGTCCAAAAAAAATGAAAATTAGGTCAAGGTCAAAGGTCAAGGTCATATTTGAGATTTTCATATGTCTTTGATTTCCCTATAATTCTTAAATGGTTATAGATACAGAAAATTTAAGCAGTGAAAAATGTTAAGGACTTCAAGGGGCAACTTTGTTACATTATGACTATATTGGTTTTACCATTGTGTAAGGGACATAATCCCCATTGATGGTTTATATAAAGCCATTATTAGACAAAACTCTTAAACAAAATGACCTTGACCCATAGGGTCTTCTGCAATGACATTGTGAAGAAATTACCTTGACAAAGGTCACAAGGTCAAAGGTCAAGGTCATGTACATATGTGATTTGGGGCACTACTTGAAGAGTTTTATGTGTGTTTGCCTGCCAACCAACCAATCAATCAATCAATCAATCAATCATGATCATGATCAATCAACCAATAATTATCATGATCAATCAATCAATCACGTTTCCGTCTCGTGTGTTTATCATAGGGTTCAAGATCTTCTTTGTTTCTTTTTCGCTGTTTCAACTGACCCTATCCAAAGTGTTTGACCAAACAACCAACCAACTAATCAATCAATCAACTAATCAATCAATCAATCAATCAATCAATCAATCAATCAATCATGATCATGATCAATCAATCAATCATGTATCCGTCTCATGTATTTATTATACGGTCCAAGATCTTCTTTGTTTCTTTTTCGCTGTTTCAACTGACCCTATCCAACGTGTTTAACCAACCAACCAACCAACCAACTAATCAATCAATCAATCAATCAATCAATCAATCAATCAATCTCGATCATGATCAATCAACCATGTATCCGTCTCATGTGTTTAATATACGGTCCAAGATCTTCTTTGTTTCCTTTTCGCTGTTTCAATTGACCCTATCCAACGTGTTTAATCAACCAACCAACCAACCAATTAATCAATCAATCAATCAATCAATAAATCAAGTAATCAATCAATCATGATCATGATCAATCAATCATGTTTCATGAAAAATTGAAATTTAATATTGTTCTTGCGTCACTTCTGAAAAAAAATCAACATGTACTCTGAAGCTACAAGTACAATCGACCTCAAAATTTGCAGTCAGCAGGGCATACATGTACTTAAAGTTTATAAAAAAACTTGGTGCAGATATCTCTCAAAGCTTTTCCTAGAGAAAAGAAATGGCAATGCAGTAAAAATCGCTTGCAAGGTCCGTAAATCTCAGTAAAAACCTACAATAAAATGTCCGCTCCGAGATTGAAATACTAATCTGTGTTACAAACAGGTGCTGAAAAATGTACAATATCAGAAAATAATCAATAAATGTGTTTTAAAGTTACACCGGATCAATTAAATCCAAAACATGCACTGCCCGTGAACTGTGATCCAAATGTCAATTTCCTACAATGACAAAAGAAATTACATTGTGTTTATTCCGTCTCTATACATGTTGTCTGTTCAAAGTCCCCACCTAAAAAGAAATAAAAAGACTAACTTTTCGTTATTATAAACCCGTGTCACGTGATGTGGCGCGCGCGCTGTACCTAAAATAAAATAAAAACTTTCCAAACTAAACATGAAACTTCTCCGGTAACAATAATATAGACCCCATACAGAAACAAACAAACAAACAAACAAACAAACAAACACCCCCCCCCCCCCCCAAATTCAATTAATTTTAAAGGGGGAAAGACCGCCTACAATTGCTTTTTTAAAGCAATTGATTTATATTTATTCTTTTTTTCTTCCGCCAAATATTGTTCTTGCGATAAACATTTATTTCGCAATATATCGCTTAGATATTTGGTATATGATATCGAACAGTTTATGCGCTTTTGTAATTTACCCTCCGTAACCGAATACTTTTCTTTGTAGGAGTTATCTCCCGAAACACTGTTTTACTTATGATCACAACTCCTTCGCAACCGTAAAAGATTATGACAAATTTATTTTATAAAATTGCTCGTTATATCCTTCGCATGATTTGTCCAATTTCGACCGAAGCAATATGAACGCTCCATATGAGAGTTATTTCCCTTTTTGTATTTGAAATTTTGAAATGTATTTTAAACTGGAACACCATAAGTGATAGAGACCTAGGATCTTTTGATTTGAGGTCCTTGGTCCAAAAAAATGAAAATTAGGTCAAGGTCATGTTCTAAATTTAGATTTTTGTTTATTTTCACTGATTTTTAAATACTGTATGACATATCGACAAATAATTTTTCATAATTTTTTAGTTGCGACATGTCATTACTTGTATATTTAAGTTGAAAGGGTGCACAGACAATAAATGGGAGTTTTTGGCCATCTTACATTTAGAATTACGCGTAAAGTGATATTACTCTTTAACCAAAAATATTTAGACCTAGGGTCTTTTGATTGAAGGTCATTGGTTTGTGACCTCGAAATTCAGGTCAAGGTCATAGGTTAATAGGACGTTCTAGATTTTGACCTTTGTTTTAAATTCATATTAATACATCATAAAGCCATAGGAACTAACATTTTAAACTGATTTTTCATATTTCAATATCAAAATAGATCTTTACTAGTGGAAAGACCTTCAATTGTTCTCTGAACAATTGGTTTTTAATTAGGTCTTTCCACCTTTCCGTGTGGAAAGACCTATTGATTTTGTTCTGATTATTTTTTTTTTTTTTTTTTTCTTCCCCCTAATTTTTTTCTTGCGGTGTATAAATGTTTCAAAAGATGTCGTTTAGTTTTTTTGTATATGAGATCATACATTCTATACGCTTTTGAAACTCACCCTGTTTAACCGAACACTTTTCTTTGTAAGAGTTATCTCCCCAAACACTGTTTTTCTTGTTATCAGATCTCCTCCGCAACCGTAAAAGAAAGCGACAAATTTATTTTTCCAAATTGCTCGTTATATTCTCAGGATGTTACGTTTTATTTTGACAGAAGCTTTACGAAGACCCCATATGAGAGTAATTTCCCCTTTTGTATTGAAATAAGTGAAATAAATTTGTAACTAGAAAACCATTAGTGATAGAGGCCTAGGGTCTTTTGATTTGAGGCCCTTGCTCAAAAAGTATGAAAATGAAGTCAAGGTCAAAGGTCAAGGTCATGATTAAAATTTTTGATTTTGGCTTGTTATCTCTTATTTTCAGAAATCATACAAGATATCGACAAAATATTTTCACACAATTGTTAGTAACGACATGTCGTAACACATAAATTTTAGTCGAAAGAGTACGTAGACATTTGACGCGAGTTTTCCCCCTTTTTATATCTAATATCATACGTATGGTAATATAACTCATTAACAATATAAAGTAGAGGACTAGAGTCTTTTGATTTGAGGTCCTTGGTTTATAACCTTGAAATTGAGCTCAAGGTCATATGCTAATTAAACGTTCTAGATTTTGACCTTTGTTTTTATCTCATATGTACACATAATAAAGCCATGGGACTTTTTGCATTAAGTTGTAAGCAATGTGACCTTAAACAACACAACCGGAAGTGACCTTTTGTAAACCGGAAGTAGCTATTTTTTGTTCTTAATCAATGTAAAAGTATATAGAACCATATATTTTTGGAATCAGTGTCAAGTAAACTATCAAACAATACCGGAAGTAAACTTTTTAAACCGGAAGTAAAAGATTATCTCCCTTTTCTATATATTTTTTTTTTATAGAAACCATATATTTTATGAATAAGCGTTCAATTGGCTGTTATTTGGCGCTAAAATTGACATTTAAAACCAAATTTTAAGATTTTTATATAAAAAAGGTCTAAACTGGTGGAAAGACCATCAATGGTTCTCTGAACAATTGGTTTTTAATTATTATTATTATTATTATTAGGTCTTTCCACTTTTCTGTGGAAAGACCTATTGTTTTTCTTCTGATTATTTTTTTTTTTCTTCCTTTTAATTTTGTTCTTGTGATAAATATTTGTTTCGCAATATGTCGCATAGATATTTGGTATATGATATTGAACAGTTTATGCGCTTTTGAAATTTACCCTGCGTAACCGAATACTTTTCTTAGTAGGAGTTATCTCCCCAAACACTGTTTTCCTTGTGATCACGACTCCTTCGCAACCGTAAAAGATTACGACAAATTTATTTTATAAAATTGCTCGTTATATCCTTCGCATGATTTGTCCAATTTCGACCGAAGCAATATGAACGCTCCATATGAGAGTTATTTCCCCTTTTGTATTTGAAATTTTGAAATGTATTTTAAACTGGAATACCATAAGTGATAGAGACCTAGGCTATTTTGATTTGAGGTCCTTGGTCCAAAAAAATGAAAATTAGGTCAAGATCAAAGGTCAAGGTCATATTCTAACTTTTGAATTAGGCTTATTTCCACTCATTTACAAAAACCGTATAAGATATCGACAAATTATTTTGACTAAATTGTTAGTTGCGACATGTTGTAACTTAATAATTTTAGTTTTAAGGGTGCGTAGACAATGAATGGGAGTTTTTGCCCCTATCATATCTAAAATTATGTGTAAAGTGATATAACTTATTAACCATACATATTAGAGACCTAGGGTCTTTTGATTTGAGATGCTCAATTTGTGACCTTGAAATTGAGGTCAAGGTCATAGGTTAATTTGACGTTCTAGATTTTGACCTGTGCTAAATTCATATCTTTACATCATAAAGCCATATGAACTGACAATTTAGACTGATTTTTAATATTTTAATATCAAAATAGATATTAACTGGTGGAAAGACCTTCAATTGTTCTCTGAACAATTGGTTTTTAATTATTTATTTTTTTTTTCTTCCGCTAAATTTTGTTCTTGCGATAAATGTTTGTTTTGCAATATGTCGCTTAGATAATTCTCATATTGTATCGTTTAGTTTATGCGCTTTTAAATTTCACCCTGATAAGCCGAACCACTTTCTTTGTAAGAGTTATCTCCCTATTCACTGTTTATCATCAGAGTTTATCTCCTTCGTAACAAGAAAAGATAGAGACAAAATTCTTTTTACAAATAGTTCGTTACATCCTCAGTAATTGTTGGCTAATTTGGGTCGAAGCGATTCGATGAAATTTTATAGGAGTTATCTACCTTTACAAAAGAAATTTGTCGGTATGTTTTTTTAACTCATAAACCGTTAACCGTATAAACCAGGAATGTTTTTATTTGAGGTCCCTGGGTCCTAACTTAGAAATATAGGTCAAGGTCAAAGGTCAAGCTCATATTTTAGATTTTCATATGTCTTTGATTTCCCTATAATTCTTGAATGGTTATAGATACAGACAATAAAATGTCCGCTCCGAGATTGAAATACTAATCTGTTTTACAAACAGGTGCTGAAACATGTACATTATCAGAAAATAATCATTAAATGTGTTTTAAGTTACACTGCCCGTGAACTGTGATCAAAATGTCAATTTTTTACAATGACAAAAGAAATTACATTGTGTGCATTCCGTCTCTATACATGTTGTCTGTTCAATGTCCCCACCTAAAAAGAAATAAAAATACTAAGTTTTCGTTATTATAAACCAGCGTCACGTGATGTCTCCTTAATCTGAACCTAAAATAAAATAAAAACTTTCCAAACTGAACATGAAACTTCTCCGGTAACAATAATATATACCCCATACAGAAACAAACAATCAACCCCCCCCCCCCATTCAATCAATTTCAAAGGGGGAAAGACTGCCTCCAATTGCTTTTTAAAAGCAATTGATTTATATTTGTATTAATTTTTCATCACCTAGAAATCTATTGTCAAATAAAATTACAAGTGTTTTTAATGTCGATATTACAATCGATTTACTATTTTGTCAGGGTGATGCGTTGAGTACTGAAGAAAATTATGTTAAGTGTCTGTCTTTTCACAAGTATATAAAAATACAGAACGTTTTTCTGTGCGTTGATAACGGAGATTCCCTGTAAACAATACATGCGATTAAAATATTTCTATATAAGGGCTATGACCGAATGATATTGAACTATAATTACTATCATATTATGTCAACAATAACAATTCATTGAATGTTAATGGAAGAATACGAATTAATTAATAGTTACCACTGTTTCGTGTATATCCTTTCCAAAAAAAAAACGTGTATATTACATGAAGAATTGTGAGTATGAACAAGATATATCTCCACAAGATTAGAATGCGCATCTAAAAATTACACACTGGAAAGTCGGCGGGCTTATTTTTATTTATATTGTAAATAAAATGCACTTGATAAAAATCCATTGATTAGTTTGAACAGTCTCATTTTAGCTTCATGTTGTTATGTTTTGCTATTTTCTTCGTATAGAATATGTAATGCGTTCATTTATAGATGTGTATTTTTCTTATTGCTACGGAAAAGACGTTATTAAGTTGTAAACGTACGGCTGATCACTTTGTCAATTTTAACCATAACTATATGTTACGTAAATGAAATATTATTATAGATTATATTTTAAAGAGAATATTCGGGATTGAGTCTTTTTTGTTGTTGTTTTTCTTTCAATTTGAGAAAAAAGAAATATTATCCATTAATAAGGTTTCTTGATAACATTTACAGTCTGTCCATGGATAACGATCATGTCCGTTTTGTAATGTTGAATGCTGATTAACAGGAAGACAAAGTAGAAAAGTGTTTTCTTTTCTCGACAACGACATCGTGTCATACAGTGCAAAACTAAAAAGTGCAAAGGGGGTTTGTCTTCATACTGTCATTATGTCATTCAAATGTATCATGTTACACAGGTAATACTGGTCGTTATTGAAGTAAAACAAAATCTATTAAATGAAGTCCTAGCATGTTGGATTTAAACCTTTGCAGTAAGTTTATTGATTTGTATTATGATTTCTTAAATGGTTAATTGTAGAAATTCTTGATTTTTTTGTTTTGAAATTTGAAGAACAGTTCTGTCCTTGCAAATGCCTGCCAAAGGTTACATTTGATTAAAACATGAACTGTATTATATTGAACGTTATTTCTCCTTTTTTTTGAAAAGCTATTATCACTGATGTTCCAAAAGGAACCTGGATTTTTTATCAAGTAGACCAAGGTTACCCGGCTTCCCTTTGCACCTAGTGCAGACAAAAGTATTGCCGTTGAACATTTTTTATTAACTTTTCTGTAAGGGTGGAAAAGAATGTCCGACCCCAACTTTGAACCTACTTTGAATAAAACTAAGCCGAACAAGACCCTGGATTTTTCTCAAGTAAACCTCAGCTATCAAGCTTCCCTTTGCACCTAGTGCGGACAAAAGTATTGCTGTAAAACATTTTTTTATTTACTTTTCTGAAAGAGTGGAATAGGGTGTCCGACCCCAACTTTGGACCTACTTTGAATAAAACTTAAGCCAAACAACATCCTGGATGTTTTCTCAAGTAGTCTAAGCTATCAAGCTTCCCTTTGCACCTAGTGCGGACAAAAGTATTGCCGTAGAACACTTGTCATTAACTGTTCACAAAGGGTGGGGTAGGATGTCCGAACCCAACTTTGGACCTACTTTAAAAACAAACTCAGCTGAATAACACCCTGGATTTTTTCTAAAGTAGACATAAGCTACCCATCTTCCCTTTGCAACTAATGCAGACAAAGGTATTGCCGTAGAACATTTTTTATTAACTTTTCTGTAAGGGTGGTAAAGGGGTGTCCGACCCCAACTTTGGACCTACATATAAAAAAAACTAATCCGAACAACACCCTGGATTTTTTATCAAGTAGACATCAGCTACCCAGCTTCCCTTTGAAACTAGTGCGGACGAAAGTATTGCTGTAGAACATTTTTTTATTAACTTTTCTGTAAGGGTTGGATAAAGTGTCCGACCCCAACTTTAGACCTACTTTAAAAGAAAAAAAAATTGGCCGAACAACACCCTGGATTTTTTCTCAAGTAGACCTCAGCTACCCAGCTTCCCTTTGCACCTAGTGCGGACAAAAGTATTCCGTAGAACATTTTTTTATTAACTTTTCGGTAAGTGTGCGGTAGGATTTCCGACCCCAACTTTGAACCTATTTTGAATAAAACTAAGCCGAACAACACCCTGAATTTTTGATCAAGTAAACCTCAGCTACCCAGCTTTTTTTTTGCTCCTAGTGCGGACAAAATTATTGCTGTAGAACATTTTAATTAACTTTTCGGTTAGTGTGCGGTAGGGTTTCCGAACCCAACTTTTGACCTACTTTAAAAGAAAACATCAAGCCGAACAACACCCTAGATTTTTTGCCCATGAAGACCTCAGCTACCCAGCTCCATTTGCACCCAGTGCGGACAAAAATATTGCCGTATAACATTTTTTTATTATTTTTTCTGAAAAGTTTGGGTAGGGTGTCCGACCTGAACTTTGGATATACTTTTAAAAAAAAACTAAGCCAAACAAAACCCTGGATTTTTTCTCAAGTAGACTTCAGCTACCCAGCTTCCCTTTCCTCCTAGTACGGCAAAAACATTACGGTAAAACTGTTCTCTAAGGGTGGGGTAGGGTGTCCGACCCCAACAGTGGACCTAAAAAAAACTAAGCCGAAAAACACAATGGATTTTTTTATCAAGTAGACCTAAGCTACCAAACTTCTCTTTGCACCTAGTGCGCACAAAAGTATTGCCGTAGAACATTTGTTATTAGCTGTTCACTAAGGGTGGGGTAGGATGTCCGACCCCAACTTTGGACCTACTTAAAAAAAAACAAAGCCGAAGAACACCCTGGATTTATTCTCAAGTAGACCTCAGCTACCCAGCTTCCCTTTGAACCTAGTGCGGACGAAAGTATTGTTGTAGAACATTTTTTATAACTTTTCTGTAAGGGTGGTAAAAGGGTGTCCGACCCCAACTTTGGACCTACTTATAAAAAAAAAACTAATCCGAACAACACCCTGGATTTTTGATCAAGTAGACATCAGCTACCCAGCTTCCCTTTGAAACTAGTGCGGACGAAAGTATTGCTGTAGAACATTTTTTTATTAACTTTTCTGTATGGGTTGGATAAAGTGTCCGACCCCAACTTTAGACCTACTTTAAAAGAAAAAAAAATTGGCCGAACAACACCCTGGTTTTTTTCTCAAGTAGACCTCAGCTACCCAGCTTCCCTTTGCACCTAGTTCGGACAAAAGTATTCCGTAGAACATTTTTTTATTAACTTTTCGGTAAGTGTGCGGTAGGATTTCCGACCCCAACTTTGAACCTATTTTGAATAAAACTAAGCCGAACAACACCCTGAATTTTTTATCAAGTAAACCTCAGCTACCCAGCTTTTTTTTTGCTCCTAGTGCAGACAAAATTATTGCTGTAGAACATTTTAATTAACTTTTCGGTTAGTGTGCGGTAGGGTTTCCGAACCCAACTTTTGACCTACTTTAAAAGAAAACATCAAGCCGAACAACACCCTAGATTGTTTGCCCATGAAGACCTCAGCTACCCAGCTCCATTTGCACCCAGTGCGGACAAAAATATTGCCGTAGAACATTTTTTTATTATTTTTTCTGAAAAGTTTGGGTAGGGTGTCCGACCTGAACTTTGGATATACTTTAAAAAAAAAACTAAGCCAAACAAAACCCTGGATTTTTTCTCAAGTAGACTTCAGCTACCCAGCTTCCCTTTCCTCCTAGTACGGCAAAAACATTACGGTAAAACTGTTCTCTAAGGATGGGGTAGGGTGTCCGACCCCAACTTTTGACCTAAAAAAAACTAAGCCGAAAAACACAATGGATTTTTTTATCAAGTAGACCTAAGCTACCAAACTTCTCTTTGCACCTAGTGCGCACAAAAGTATTGCCGTAGAACATTTGTTATTAGCTGTTCACTAAGGGTGGGGTAGGATGTCCGACCCCAACTTTGGACCTACTTAAAAAAAACAAAGCCGAAGAACACCCTGGATTTATTCTCAAGTAGACCTCAGCTACCCAGCTTCCCTTTGCACCTAGTGCGGACGAAAGTATTGTTGTAGAACATTTTTTATAACTTTTCTGTAAGGGTGGTAAAAGGGTGTCCGACCCCAACTTTGGACCTACTTATAAAAAAAAAACTAATCCGAACAACACCCTGGATTTTTGATCAAGTAGACATCAGCTACCCAGCCTTCCTCTGCACCTAGTGCGGACGAAAGTATTGCTGTAGAACATTTTGTTTATTAACTTTTCTGTAAGGGTTGGGTGAGGTGTCCGTCCCCAACTTTAAACCTACTATAAAAGAAAAAAAAATGAGCTTAACAACACCCTGGATATTTTCTCAAGTAGACCTCAGCTACCCAGCTTTCCTTTGCACCTAGTGCGGACATTAGTATTACCGTAGAACATTTTTTATTAACTGCTCTGTAAGTCTGCGGTATGGTTTCCGACCCCAACTTCGGACCTACTATAAAAGAAAAAAAAACTAAATAGAAAACCCTAGACTTTTTCTCAAGTAGACCTTTTTAACCTAGTGCAGACAAAAGTATTGCCGTATAACATTTTTTATTTACTTTTCTGTAAGGGCGGGGTAGGGTGTCCGACCCAAACTTTGGACCTACTGTAAAAGAAAAAAACTAAGCCGAACAACACCCTAGAATTTTCTCATGTTGACCTCAGCTATCCAGCTGCATTTCCACCTAATGCAAAAAATGTTTTGCCGTACAACATATTTTTATTAACTTTTATTAAAGGATGGGGTAGGGAATCCGACCCCAACTTTGGACCTACTTAAAAAAAAATAAGCCGATGAACACCCTGGATTTTTTCTCATGTAGATCTCAGCTACCCAGCTTCTTTTTGCACCTAGTGCAGACAAATGTGTTGCCGTTTTAACTTTTGTGTAAGGTTGGGGTGGGGTGTCTGACCGCAATTGTGGACCTACTTAAAAACAAAACTAAGCCGAAAAACACACTGGAATTTTTATCAAGTAGACCTCAGCTACTTCCCTTTGCACCTAGTGCAGACACAAGTTTTTCCGTACACTTTATTAATAAACTTTTTAGTAAGGGTTTTTTAGGGTGTCCGACCCCAACTTTGGATCTAGTTAAAAAAAAGAAATTAAGCAGAACAACACCCTGGATTTTTTATCAAGTAGACATCAGCAACCCAGCTTCCCTTTGTACCTAGTGCGGACAAAAGTATTGCTGTAGAACATTTTGTTATTAACTTTTCTGTAAGGTTGAGGTGGGGTGTCAGACCCCAACTGTGGACCTACTTAAAAACAAAACTAAGCCGAAAAACACCCTGGATTTTTTATCAAGCAGACCTCAGCAACCCAGCTGCCCTTTTTACCTAGAGCAGACACAAGTTTTTTCCGTACAACATTATTAATAAACTTTTCAGTAAGGGTTGGGTAGGGTGTGCGCCCCAAACTTTGGACCTACTTAAAAAAAAAATTTGCCGAAAAACACCCTGGATTTTTTCTCAAGGAGACATCAGCTACTAAGCTTCCCTTTGCATCTAATCCGGACAAAAGTATTGGTGTAGAACACTTTTAATTATCTTTTCTGTAATGGTGGGGTAGGGTGTCAGACCACGACTTCGGACCTACTTTGAATAAAACTAAGCCGAACAACACCATGTATTTTTTATCAAGTAGACATCAGCTACTCAGCTTCCCTTTGCACCTAGTGCGGACAAAAGTATTGCCATACAACATCTTTATTAACTTTTCTGTAAGGGCGGGATCGGGTGTCCGACCCCAACTTTGGACCTACTTTAAAAGAAAAAAACTAAGCCGAACAACACCCTAGATTTTTGCTCATGTTGACCTCAGCTAGCCAGTTGCATTTCCACCTAGGGGGGGGGACAAAAGTTTTGCCGTACAACATATTTTTATTAACTTTTCTTAAAGGGTGGGGTAGGGTGTCCGACCCCAACTTTGGACTTCGTTTAAATAAAAAACTAAGCCGAAAAATACCCTGGATTTTTTCCTATGTAGATCTCAGCTACCCAGCTTCCGTTCGCACTTAGTGCAAACAAATGTATCGCCGTAGAACATTTTGTTTTATAAACTTTTCTGTAAGTTTTGGGTTGTGTGTCCAACCGTAACTTTGGACATTCTTAAAAACAAAACTAAGCCGAAAAACAACCGGGATTTTTTATCAAGGACACCTCAGCTACCCAGCTTCCCTTTGCACCTAGTGCAGACACAAGTTTTTCCGTACAACATTATAAATAAACTTTTTAGTAAGGGTTGGGTAGGGTGTCCGACCCCAAATTTGGATCTAGTTAAAAAAAAAAAGTAAGCAGAAGAACAAGTAGACATCAGCTTTTAAGTTTCCCTTTGCATCTAATGCGGACAAAAGTATTGCTGTTGAACATTTTTTATTATCTTTTCTGTAAGGGTGGGATAGGATGTCCGACCTCAACTTTGGACCTACATGAAAAAAAACTAAGCAAAACAACACCCTGGATATTTCTGCAAGTAGACCTTAGCTACCCAGCTTCTCTTTGCACCTAGTTCAGACAAAAGTATTGCCTAAGAACATTTTTTATTAACTTTTCTGTAAGTGTGGGGTAGGGTGTCCGACCCCAACAGTGGACCTACTTAAAAATTAAGCCGAAAAACACCCTGGATTTTTTTCTCAAGTAGACCTCATCTACCCAGCTTCACTTTGCACCTAGTGCAGACAAAATAATTGCAGTAGAACATTTTTTATCAACTTTTCTGTAAGGGTGGGGTAGGGTGTCCGATCCCAACTGTGGACCTACTTCAAAACAAAACTAAGTCGAACAACACCCTGGATTTTTTGTTTCAAGTAGACTTCAGCTACCCAGCTTCCCTTTGCACCTAGTGCAGACACAAGTATTGTTGTAGAACATTTTTTATGAACTTTTCTGTAAGGGTGGGTAGGGTGTCCAACCCGAACTTTGGACCAACTCGAAAGAAAAATACTAAGACGAACAACAGCCTAGATTTTTTTATCATGTTGACCTCAGCTAACCAGCTCCTTTTCCACCTAGTGCGGACAAAATTATTGCCGTACAACATATTTTTTTAAACTTTTCTTAAAGGTTGGGTTTGGGTGTCCGACCCCAACTGTGGACCTACTTAAAAACAAAACTAAGCCAAAAACACCCTGGATTTTTTATCAAGTAGACCTCAGCTACCCAGCTTCCCTATGCACCTAGTGCAGACACAAGTTTTCCCGTACAACATTATTAATAAACTTTTTATTGAGGGTTGGGTAGGGTGTCCGAACCAAAATTTGGACCTACATAAACAAAACTGGATTTGTCCTTAAGTAGACCTCAGCTACCAAGCCTCCCTTTGCGCCTAGTGCAGCCAAAAGTATTGGGTACAACATTTTTTATAAACCTATCTGTAAGGGTGGAATAGGATGTCTGACCACAAATTTGGACCTACTTAAAAAATAAACTAAGCCGAACAAAACTCTGGATTTTTTATCAGGTAGACATCAGCTACACAGCTTCCCTTTGCACCTATTGCAGATAAAAGTTTTGCCGTAGAACATTTTTTTTATTAACTTTTCTGTAAGGGTGGGATAGGATGTCCGACCCCAACTGTGGACCTACTCAAGAAAAAAACTAAGCCGAAGAACACATTAAGTTTTTTCTCATGTTGACTTCAGCTACGCAGCTCCATTTCCACCTAGTGCGGACAAAAGTTTTGCCCTACAACATATTTTTATAAACTTTTCTTAAAGGGTGGGGTAGGGTGTCCGACCTCAACTTTGGAACTACATAAAAAAACTAACCTGATGAACACTCTGGATTTGTTCTCAAATAGGTCTCAGCTACCCAGCTTCCCTTTGCACCAATTGCAGACACAAGTTTTCCGTAGAACATCTTTAATAAACTTTTCAGTGAAGGTTTTGTAGGGTGTCCGACCCCAACTTTGGGCCTAGTTAAAAAAAATGAAGCCGAACAACACCTTAGTTTTTTTTTATCAAGTAGACAACAGCTACTAAGCTTCCCTTTTCACCTAATGCAGGCGAAAGTATAGCCATAGAACATTTTTTATTAACTTTTCTGTAAGGGAGGGGTAGGGTGTCCGACCCTTACTGTGGACCTACTTTCAAAGAAAAAAAAAACTAAGCCGAACAACACACTAAATTTTACTCATGTTGACCTCAGCTACACAGCACCATTTCCACCTAGTGCAGACACAGGTTTTGCCGTACAACATATGTTAATTAACTTTTCTTAAAGGGTATGGTAAGGTGACGACCCCAACTTTTGACCTACTTTAAAAAAAAAACTAAGCCGAAGAACAATCTGGATTTTTTCTCAAGTAGATCTCAGCTATCCAGCTTCTCTTTGCACCTAGTGCAGACTAAAGTATTGTCGTAGAACATTTTTTTTATTAACTTAACTGTAAGGTTTGGAAAGGGTGTCCGACGTCAACTTTGGACATACTTAAAAACAAAACTAAGCCGCAAAACACCCTGGATTTGTTATCAAGTAAACATCAGCTACACAGCTTCCCTTTGCATCTAGTGCACACAAAGTTATTGCGGTAGAACATGTTTTATTAACTTTTCTGTAAGGGTGGGGTAGGGATTCCGACCCAAACTTTGGACCTAGTTAATAAAAAAAAAAAAGCCGAACAGCACCCTGGATGTTTTATCAAGTAGACATCAGCTACCCAGCTTCCTTCTGCACCTAGTGCGGACAAAAGTATTGCCGTAGAACAATTTTAATTAAATTTTCTGAAAGGATACGTTAGGGTGTCCGACCCAAACTGTGGACTTCTTAAAAACAAAACTAAGCCGAACAACACCCTGGATTTTTTCTCAAGTAGGCCTCAGCTACTTAGCTTTCTTTTGCAAATAGTGCAGACAAAAGTATTGCCGTAGAACATTTTTAATTTACTTTTCTGTAAGGTTGGGTTAGGGTGTCCAACCTCAATTGTGGACATACTTACAAACAAAACCAAGCCAAACAACATCCTGGATTTTTTCTCAAGTAACCCTCAGCTGCCAAGCTTCCCTTTGCTCCTAATGCTTACAAAATATTGCCGTAGAATATTTTTAATTAACTTTTATGTAAAGGTGGGTTACGGTGTCTGACCCCAACTGTTGACCTAGTTAAAAAAAATTAAGCCGAACAACACCCTGCATTTTTTTTATCAAGTAGACATCAGCTTCCCTGCTTCCGTTTGCACCTAGTGCGTACAAAAGTATTGCTGTAGAATATTTGTAATTAACTTTTCTGTAAGGTAGGGCTAGGGTGTCCGACCCCAACTGTGAACCTACTTAAAAACAAAACTAAGCCGAACAACACCCTGGATTTTTTCTCAAGTAAATCTCAGCTACTTAGCTTCCCTTTTGCAACTATAGTGCAGACAAAAGTATTGCCATATAACATATTTTATTAACTTTTCTGTAAGGATGGGAAAGGGTGTCCGACACCAACTTTTGACCAAGAAAAAAAAATTAAGCCGAACAACACCCTGGATTTTTTATCAAGAAGACATCAGCTACCCAGCTTCCCTTTGCACCTAGTGCAGAAAAAAGTATTGCTGTAGAACATTTTTTTATTAACTTTTCTGTAAGGGTGGGATAGGATGTCCGACCCAAACTTTGGACCTAGTTTAAAAAAAAAATACCCAACTTCCCTTTGCACCTAGTGCGGACAAAATGATTGCCGTAGAACATTTTTAATAAAAATTTTAGTGAGTGTTATGTAGGTGTGCGACCCCAACTTTGGACCTAGTCAAAAAAAATAAAATTAAGCCGAACAACACCCTGAATTTTTTATCAAGTATACCTGAGCTACTTAGCTTCCCTTTGCGCGTAGTGCAGACAAAAGTATTGCCGTAGAACATTTTAATTAACTTCTCTGTAAGGATGGATAGGGTGTCCGACCCCAACTGTGGACCTACTTACAAACAAAACTAAGCCAAACAACACCCAGGATTTTTTCTCAAATAGACCTCAGCTACCAAGCTTCCCTTTGCATCTAGTGCAGACAAAAGTATTGCCGTAGAACATTTTTAATAAACTTTTCTGTAAGAGTGGGTTAGGGTGTAAACTATCTTCAATGCAAATTTCGAAACAATCTAAGTCTTTCACAGAGGTTCGGCATTTTTTCTCTGTAAAATGATGAATCATTAATCATAAAGAAAGCCGATAAATGTAACAATGATGTTGTTTTAGATAAGGTCAATTCCCACCGTAAAGGCGTAAATACACTACATTACACCACATTGGAAAACTTTGATCTAAAAGCACTCAGATGTATTATCAATACATATGTCAAAGGCATGTACACCAAAGGTGTTATAGATTACGCCACATTTAATTACCTTAAGAATGGTAATCAAATTGATTATGGGTCTGGGTATATGCATATCTTGCCTAAAATACACCGATTAAATGAGTCGGAATAAGTAAAAATCAATGAATATGGGTTTAACATTGATAACATAATGCCACCATGTCGGGCAATCATATCTCAGATTTGTACTGTCAGAATTTATTGGATGCGATATCGATTATGTTTTAGTACCTATGGTACAAAAACAACATACGTATATAAAGGATACGTCTTATCTAATATACAAGTTGGAAAGAGTTAAGCCTAATGCAGATTGCTGTCTGTGTAGTTTTGATGTAGTTTCAATGTACACTAATTGCCCGATTGATGAATTATTATCGGCAGTTAGAATTTCGTATGATCAGTTTGATAAATCAAATTACAAAATCAAATGCCCACCTACGGATGATTTAATCTATTTCCTCAGATCAATTTTAGACAACAACATTATCGATTTTAATGGACGGCTTTATAAGCAAAAAATAGGAGCCGCGATAGGAGCAGTGCCAAGCACGGAAATCTGTGATATACTCATGTATAAAATTATAAAGAAATTCTTTCGTAGTTTGAACATAGAAAAAATATATTTTTCTTTGGAAGGTATCGGCATGGTATTATATTAATATATCATCGCGATTGGAAGGAAATGCAGGATTTGCTAGAGTTAGCAAATAATCATCCGTTCCTGTAATTCACACTAGAATTCTCATCTAAAGAAATATTATTTCTTGATGTTAATATTTTCAAAGGAACAAAATTTTCTAATGAAATTATTTTGGATGTGAAAACACACTTTAAACCGACAAATGCCTTCCTTTATCTAAATCGTAAACCCTGTCCCAGTAGACATGTGTTTGCAGGGTTTATCAAGGGCGAAGTTATCAGATACATTAGAACAACAAATCATGATGTTGATTTACAATTTATTTTGTTACAGTTCAGATTGACCTTAATAAAGAGAGGATACAAGGATATTGAAATCGAAAAGTACATAACTGAGGCATTATCATGTAATAGATCTGATTTAGTCAGAAATAAGGCCAAACAAAACACGAAGGAAGTTCCTTAAGTATTGGCAACGAAATTTAATCCATGCATTCATAAATTAAAACAATGCATTAGTAAACATTGAGATCTACTAAAACAGGATGCAGTTTGCAACGAAATATTTTCAAGCAAACCAATAATAGCTTATAAAAAGCATAAAAATATTGCAGACCTATTGACAACGACAACATTAAAATAAATTGATATAGGTAAATCCCTGATGATGGCGGGCATAAAATGCTTAAACCCTTTCATAAATGTTATACATTGATCATTAGCATATAATACAAAAACCACAGAAACACTAAATTAGTGTCAGATTAATGTACAACAATTGCAAGTCTAGTAATACTAGCATCATGTGATCAATATTTTGTAATATTTACAATATAGTTCTTATAATATGTCTACGGAGTCTTCTGAATAAGATTGTTTGCTATCGGAATTCGGATTGATGTTGGAATACGTGGATGTTAGGTGTCACTTTTATACAAAATCTGGTAAAAAAAAGCTTTAGTTTTGATAGTATAAAAATAAGCTAAAAGTGTGGAATGTTTTCCAATGAGACAACTATCTACTATATAAATGCCTTACAAATGTAGATGAGAGCAATACTAGTTATAGGTCACCATACATCCTTTAAATTTAATAACAAGCAAAGCCAATACCTTAAATTTAGCTATAACGCCAACACATTCATTACACATGATGACAATATAAAACACTAGAATATATATGACTTCCTACATTATTTGCATATACATGATAATACATTGTACTATAAATAAAAAATCGCATACCATGTGATTATAGATTCCTTAAGCATTCCCAACAACTAATTTTGAGGTCAAGGTCAAAGATTTTAAAAATAGACATAATTTGTTAAAAAAAGTGGTTTCCAAGTGCTTAATAAAAAACATGTATTTCTTTTATTGGATTGACCAATTGCTTAGATATATGGCCATTTATAATTAAAGTTAACTCAAATATGAATTTTCTTGGTACGGGATGTTGTATATTTGGTGTCAGCAAAGTTCCACTCAAATGTTTTGTTTTCTACTGTGTGATGCATTGCTAGGAGACATAGAAATAATGAGCTGCTGTCGGTCTGGTCTTCTAAGTGCTACCATATGTGCAATTCAAACCATATTTTAATAAAATACATATCGTTTTTTTATTTACTCATACAGTAAATTTACTGGCGTAGCTTATTTTTTGAGTGAACTCAACCAAAAAATTAAAAAAACTGTAGTTAAAATGATTCATATGATGGAGAAATGTGTGTGTATACTATTAGAAAAATAATAATTATATACCGAATGATATGTATTTAGGAAAATTGTTTGATATCAAATTACAAATACAAATCCTCACGTGTTCCTGTAAAAATCTTGATGACTGTAATTATTAATTTAATTTTAAACATAATACCTAGTTTTGTTTTAAATACTGCGGATCTAATTACCTATTTCAGGATCGTATTTTATAAGATTTGTACTAGTAAACCATTATCATAATAAACTTTAAAGTAAATACCAACTTTTGAATTGTTCCGTTTTGTTTTAAATATAATAGTTTGTTTCAAGAAAATATCATTCATGCTTTCTTTCATGTGATTACGAATTTTTAATAATAGGTTTATAATCAATGGGCTAGGGCAATGCCATACATAATACCTTCAAAATATAATAATAATTAAAAAAAAACACATGTTATTGAAAACACCCTATCACGAGGAGTAATGTACCAAAAATTGCATCGATACTTAAATTCATATCCTTGTAAATCAAATTCCCTTATTTTTTTCAAATATTTAGAACAATTTGACATAAGGTCATGCTTACTATCAATTTTTGTGAAACATTGCGCGCGTCTGGCGCAAATATTAAATTTTATTCCTGGTATCTATGACGAGTTTATTGATGCATCTAGAATATCTAATTTGCTCATTTTTAAAGGATGACATTTTGTGGAAGTCTCATGGATACGTTTGGTGTGGGTTCTTTTTCGGTGATTACAGCTGAATTTTGTGTATCCGGTGCAATTTGGGTACTATAACGTAAAATACTAGGGAGTCATCTTCACTGTGGAAGAACTTTCTTGCGATTGTTTTACAGTCTAAGGTATTTCAAAAAGTCGAATGGACTGTTATTTCAAATTCCTGATTATTGATATATTGATTAATTGTTCATGTTTTTACGCCTACTTCAAACTTGTACCTATATCGCAGCGCTAGCTTTTTTGGAGGAGGCTTGAGTTCTCAAACTACCACCGTCCTTTGGTAAATATTGAGCTAAACATTGTCTAACATGTGTTATATAAAATAGAAACAAATATGTAACTCGTTCTTCAATTTACAATTTATAATGAACACACGGTTTTTGTTATCAGTAATAAACCATCATCATTACATATACCCCATTGACTGACAACTACTGAAAAACGAAATTTTACATCACTTCCGAATAATACAAACATTTATTTTGGAGATACCACCGTTGTCAACTATATTTTAACCGCTAATTCTTTGAGCCTAAAATCCATTTATTTTAAAATTGCATAAAAATACATTTTAAACTGATCGACCTCGAATCACTATTACTGATATCAATGTTAATTTTGATAGCAATGTCTATATAAGACTTTGTTATAACAAGTTTGTAAAATTCATACCATCATTTATAAAAACAACACATCACTTTTCTGCACTCTAATTATTTTTATAAAAGGTTTATAAATGACTTTTGATGATACTTCTGAGGATAATTTATAACTACAAATAACACACAAATAATGATAGGATTATCCTTTCTAAAGGTGAACTATCATTTAAAAAATCATATAAAGTGTCCGCAACTTGTAATTTAATATATTTCTACAGTACATTTGCGTTCCGTTACATTTTTAATCAATGGAAAAGGATTCCCGCCTTCGTGATATAATAGCCTGATTCGCAATGGTGATAAATGTACCAAATAACTTTGAATAAATGTTTACATCTGCATTTTACCGGGGTGAAAGGGTTGTTTTCGAGACAATTACACAGTAGTTAAACTAATTTGAACTATGATTCCATTGAACACAAAACGTATTTCCGTCTGTAATTTCCACTTACTTACCAGATAGTAATTTGAAATAAACGATATTTTATTTTTAGCCACAAATATCCATTAGCGAGAGAGTCGTCATGAAACTCAATCGAAATCACTTCATGTAACGCACTAAACAAATTAACATATCTATCGGTGATTTGTGCATTTGCCTTTGATGTGTACTCTCTGATAATGTCAATATCAGTGGACTGGTCGTAATATAAAAATTATTTGGTCAGTTCGCAATTGACATGAACGGTTGCACGGATCTAAATAACTTTGATATACAAATTTGCTTTGGATACGCACGTTTTTTGTTGGTGAATGAAACACTTTTCATTGTTTGGACGTGAAGAAATAGCCTTTTTGACCGATTGGTGTGAAGTTGAAAATTGAACAGAAAATGTTTGAAAACCCGGATAAGCTTATAAAAAACTTGGGTTATCTGCACAATTATTGATAGGTATCGTTGCTATGCACAATTACGTATAACCAACATATTGTCCATGCTAGGCTATAATTCGGAGTTTAGTATGGCGTCCATTATCACTGAACTAGTATAGATATTTGTTTAGGGGCCAGCTGACAGACGCCTCCGGGTGCGGGAGTTTCTCGCTGCATTGCAGACCTATTGGTGACTTTCTGCTTTTGTCTGTTCTATGGTCGGGTTGTGGTCACTTTGACACATTCCCCATTCTCAATTTTATTTTGATCTGAGATTTTATTCCTTCAAAGCCTGGTGCCAAGAAGTTTTTTTGTTTGTTTCATGAGAAGTATATCTTTTACCTGTTTAGTAAATATAAAGCGTTATAATTCATATGTATATGCAACACAATGAAAAGAGACCAAAAAGGTACCACAATCGCATGCGATAATCTAGAAAAAATGAAATGTACACGTTTTCGACATATTACTTGGACCATCATATACAATTCTTATCAGAAGATGTGGTTTCATTGTCAACATACATGAGTAGACAGATATTCGTAGAACAAAGAACACATAAGCAAACAGATTAGAATTTTTACTAACTCCGAAAGAATTAAACAATTAAATAACTTTTTGCCACATGAATTCTGGATCCGAATATGTGACTATTGTAATTAATTTGTTCTCAAAGTCACAGACGAAGTGAGATCTCAATCGTTCCCGTTACCTCTAGCCTATGTGGAATAAAGAAACACACATCAATACGCACAGTGTATGGGTTTGAACTCTCAACCACAGGATTGCCAACCACTCAGATACACTCAGGAACGAAACGTCCATCAGTAACGACATCGCACCAGTGGATGAAAACAGACCACAATGATACCAAACTTACAATTTGGTAGATAACAGTGAAATTAAAGAATTATATTTTAAAAACAGTTGTATAGTACGTTTTCCCTATGTGTGTTAAGTTATTTTTTAGGCTGACGCCGACAAATTAAATATCTATTGGATATCTTTTAAAATATATTTAGTACATATTATAGGTTGCACTTTGTAAATACAGCTGTTTCTCTAAAACACGCCTCTTTTGTGGAGATCTTGAATATTCATAGAAAATTAATTGTGTTTACATACTGGTTCCCAGTTATGCTCCCTGTGTTCCATCTCACAGAGACATAACTTGGGAATGTAACCTGTAAATAAACATGTGCATATTGTTTACATTGAAATCTGTGGTAACCTGTCATTCGAGGTAGGGGTAGTTAAGAAAATTAGTGTTAGTTTAAACTCTGAGAAGTTCAGGGCATATAAACGTTGAAAACATGCCGCACAGCCCTATATTTTGACCTTTGAAAACAATTGTGATGCATATATACTTTCAATTCTAGGGTAAGATTTTTTTTTAAACTTCATAGTAAAAGTGGTACAGTTTAAGACGTAAAAGGAGTTCCTAGGGGAAATTGCATTGTCAATATATACAGAAATGCAACCTATAAGTAGTGTATAACAATATCCACCATATATTTATAGGTTTATATAAATGTCCCAGACCATATGACGATTTAGACCGTACGCAGAATGAAAACAGACCACAATGATACGTTCCTGATCGTATGCGTATAAACGTGCATTATAGGACAAACTGGAACCGGGACATAAATCCAAAAGATTCATCAGCCGTTGGAATGAAATTCTGTTTAACTGTTCAATCCAGCTTCTCCAACTGTTACTTTCTTTTACAACCACAAATTACAAACAAATTGTAAATGAAATATCAGATATCTGATACTCTTCAACTTCGTACTTTATTTGGCTTTTTAAAACTTATTTTGGATTTGAGCGTCACTGATGAGTCTTTTGTAGACGAAACGCGCGTCTGGCGTATATATAAAATTTAGTCCTGATATCTATGATGAGTTTATATCATCAACACTAGTAACATTTCTCGTGACGATTTAGCAATAGTTAAACGTCGCCCCGCAGATATTGAACACATTGAACTATTGAAACATAAAGAAAAACAAAAGAATAAATGTCAAAGAGATAAAATTCACACTGTCCATTTGAATCAGCATATGAAAGATATTAATACAACAAACCATAAGATCCATAGAAAAAGAAAATTTAAAAGACGGAAACAAAAAACAGAAAGCATTGTTGTAAATTTGTCATCTAGAGAACTTACACGTGCTGAGGAATCTCTTTTAAGTAAAGGTTTAAACTTCTGTCCTATCCCATCAACTGTAAACAACTTTTTAGCTAAACGAAGACCTAGACCAATTCGCTAGACGTTTACGCTTGAAAGATTTTTTCTACAATAGGGGCAAGAAAAACCTTGAAGAAGCCGGATTAACAGATTCAGATACTGACACCAATGAAGAAGTCACGCCCATCCCAAAATTTAGGAAAACAAGTTCATGGAAACCACCAAAGAGTAAAACTGATAAATTGGAGTCATTCATTAACTACGTGAGGTCTGATATAAAGTCCTGTATAACAAATACAAGAAATTATAATGTATCCAAGTCAGAAAGTATAGCTTTGAAAGCGTTTAAAGATCAAGAGGATATTGTAATAAAACCTGCCGACAAAGGGGGCGCTGTGGTTATCATGAATAAAACAGATTATATAGCAGAGGGGAATCGCCAACTTTCTAACTCCATTTTTATAAACAATTAACCACAGATCCAACGCTTAATACTATTCGAAGGATCAACACCGTCCTTCAAGAGATGTTCGACAATAAGCATATAGACAATGCCACCTTTGATTATCTCCGACATCTTGAGAACGAAGCAAAGGGCGGACGATTCTATATGTTGCCTGAAATACATAAAACGGGCAATCCAGGTCGACCAATTGTGTCAGCGAATAGTCATCCAACTGAAAAGATATCAGAATTTGTAGACCATCATCTAAGACCTCATGTGAAATAACTACCCTCATTCATTCAAGATACAACTGATTATCTCAAGAAAATGGAAAGCCTCAATCCTTTACCAAGCAATACTTGCATCCATGGACGTGTCTTCTTTATATACCAACATTTCACAAGACGAAGGAATAGTAGCGTGTGAATATGCATGGAACACTCGTAGTGAAACAAATCCTCCTACTGAGTGCCTTGTTACACTTCTGAAACTAGTACTAGAGAATAACAACTTCTCTTTCAATGAAAAACACTATCTCCAGATAGACGGTACTAGTATGGGCACAAAAATGGACCCATCATATGCCAACATATTTATGGGCCAACTTGAAAAACGCCTCTTGGCTAGTGCTCCATATGAGCCCTTATCATGGTTCCAATTCATTGACGATATTGATTTCAAATGGATAGATTTACAACAACATCTCAATGAATTTCTAGAACAATGTAACTCTTTCCACCATTCAATAAAATTTACATATGAATCATCTATGGAGAAAATTAACTTCCTCGATACTACGAGTTACATCAAGAACGGAACCATTATAATGGACCTTCCTACCAAACGAACGGACAAACATCAATTCCTTTCTCCTAAAAGTTGCCATCCTAAAAACTGCTCCCGTGGTATCCCATTCAGCTAGGCATTGCGAATCAAGAGAATATGCTCTACTGAAAATACGAAAAATGCTAGACTTGGACAACTTCGTAAACATCTAGTTGTTCGAGGATACAATAACAACATCATTGATAGCGCTTTCGAAAGAGCAAACAGAACTAGTCGCCAAGAACTTCTTGAGTACAAAGATAAGAATAAAGCAGCTAACATCCCTTGTACTAACTTACCATCCTGATTTTAAAAATGTGTCATCCATTGTTCAGAAGCATTGGAAAATTATAGAAAATAAATTTAAATCTAAAAAAACTTTTTTCATCACAACCAGTCATGGCCTTCAGAAGACCTAAAAACATCCGTGACAAATTAGTGACATCTGTATTAGCAAAGCAGCCTAATCCTAATCCATCGCCCGTATGCTACAAACAATGTGGTCGAAGGAATTGTTTGTTTTGTAAATCTGCCAATACAAGCAGTTCTTTCATCAGCTCCGTTACTAAACAAAATTATACCATCTACTCTTATTCCAACTGTTAAACGGAAAACTCAACTTATATATTAACATGTGACATTTGTGGCATTCAGTATGTAGGAAAAACAATGGACAAATTTAATATTCGGCTCAATAACCATCGTTCATCGTACAAAACCAACAAAAACTGTCCTCTCACAAGACATCTTAGTTCAACGAAACATCCTTTTGCTAATGTTACTTTCCAAATTATAGAAGTCAACACCAAGTGGGACACCACGGCCAGGAGAAGAGAAAACTTTTGGATCCACCAACTCCACACTTTAGAACCTGATGGTCTTAACGAAAAAGACGAAAAAAGATACAGGAAAGATAAAGAATAATTTAAAACAAAGCATCGTCCTTTTTATCCCGTAATATTGGCCAATGGACGTTGCTAACTTCAACTACCAATTATGTATTTTCAAGGTAGCTAGGTCCAAGTGCAACATATACATTGAGCTGCAAAATTTTCTTATTTTCAAAGCAGCTAAATTCAATTGCTCATAGACATTGAGCTGCAAAATTTTCTTATTTTCAAGGCAGCTAAGTGCAACACATACATTGAGCTGCAAACGTTTCTTATCATCTTCATCCGATTTCACCTGGATAGATGCACGCTTGATAAAGCTAGTTGGTCTACCGAAATATTGCGTTTATTTTCATCATTTTGTAAATATTTTAAACATTCTTATATTTAAATACTAAATAGTGTGTTAACATTACATTGTTAGGCAATTATATATATATCTATGGGATCGGTAAATTACATATCGGGTGAAAGCGAAGCTCAAATCCGAATATGGAATTTACTGACTCCATTTATATCGTATTAGTTCACTAGCACAGTATGTGACGAATTTATCTTACCGACTATCTTAACATGTGATATTAAGACTTGTGGTCTATAAAAGTGATCAAGTCTTCAATACTGTTAGTATTATGAACCAACTGCCATAGGTCTATTTAAAAACAAGAGCCAACAATAAAAACTTGTTAGCTTTAAATGTGTTGTATGGAATTAGTTCCAATCGTTCATTATCGATTTAAGATTTTTTTCTCACCGCCGTGTTGTTTGTATAAAGGGACACAACTCCACTACTAACATAATATGGATTATACACTGTCTCCACGTGGTTGCTCTTAACCAATCCTTTTCTTAGAAATGTATAGGAGGTAAGATACAACTAAATCTCATGTATTACTGACATGCTGGATACACAATCGTAACATATCAAATTTACGTGACCTTTTTTAACAGTTAAAATATTAAGTTTTATCTCATTTACATTTAAAATTAGGTAGACCCTATGCGTACAGTTTGACCGTATACGCATTTTGAAAAAAGTACGCATAGATCCAAACAAATACTCATATGGTCTGGAACATAAATACTATTAAAATATCTTAATACGTACTGTTATGACCCGTCAGTGGCATTATTTAATTTGTGTACTTTCTGGGATTGTAGTGTTGATGGTTTACTTTTATCTTTTTTTAATTCCATTTTGCAACTCAGAAATTGAATGAAGATTATCGGCCGTTGTGTTTCCAAATCATAATTAATATAATTGTATTTTGTTTTAAGTGTATATATACGACAGTTCCTAGCTATTCACTAAGTTAACGATTTAAAGTTGCTTCTGTTTTGCTTAGTAAATTCTTACATACGTTTGCATACAGCCAGTAATGAGTATATATATATTTTGTAAATTTGCCAATCAATTTTCATGGTTACCACAAAGAAAGCATGAACCTTGTAGATGTCTGTAATTTCATATGATTGTATAATTTTAACATCTGTAAAATTCAACACAAAAGAAATATTTCTCAACTGTCAAGGAGAACCTATTTCTCTGATTGAAATCAGTCTCTCTCAAGAGAGACATCATTAAAATGAGAATTAAAACAGAGATTTAAATCTATTAATATTTTAATGCCTTTTTAATGCAATTATTACCTTGAGTCTTATGTTTTGTTGAGACCAGATACCAGAGATGAGATTGTTCAATTCATTCACACACATGGAACATGCATATGATGAATAAACCACTCAAGTGTTTTGACAACTATGATCGATTGCTTTAAAATTGAAATTCTTACCGTAATTGTTAAATTATAGATTTAATCTCTTCTACGTCAAATAAATAAACCATAAATTCAAATTCTTAAATCGGCAATCCAACCCATATTATTCGTATTATTCTGCATTAATATACAAAAGTATGATGTAATTTGCGTAATTTTGATGTATGATGTTCTGGTCACCTTCGGCTATAATGAAAAATAAGGTTTCAACTCAGAAGTCCGTAAAAGCGCTTTCGACGCATGCTATTAATACATGTATAAAAAAAAAACCTTTAAATTGAAAAACAGTTTGTCTGATCTATTTTTCATTTTTGGACACTAAAGTATGTTTAAATAACAGTAGACTAAAAGTCGTTTTAGGGATCCTTTATTTTGACATGTTTCAATAATAGTCCTATAACTTCGATAGCATTTCAACCCAATGTGAGCATATTTAGGACCAGTTCCCTACATGCAACGACACTTATTAAATTATATTTTTCGTGAGATATAGGATGTTGGGACGTACGATAGGTAAAATTATAGTACCACCAGGTGGAAGGAGATAACTCTGCAAAATATTCTAAATATATGGCATGGTAGTCAGAAGAAAAAATACCCCTAAATTTTTTTAAAGTACTCCTACACCCCGCCCCCACCCGTACACTTTTAAAATTACAATGTTGAATTGATTAACATAGGAAAATACCAAAGCAAATAAATGCTGATGCTCGTTATTAACTATTAAATCATCGCCTTTTCCTATGTACTATTCATTATCACCTTGTGATGTGTCCATACACCGGAGTTAGGCTCATAATGGAACGGTTATTTTAGCGTATATTTGCGTGTTGGCCCTGGGTGTCGAGTGACCAATATGGGTCTATCTTTCAAGTTTGTTTACTGTTTAATGGTCATTATTATTTCTACAATATATTGGATGCAAAACTACAGATATATTTTCTTGATATATATTAATGTGATAAAATGTGTATGTAGATGAACTAAACGATCTACTTGTATATATTTAGTTGATTTCAAGTGCAGATTATGGAGTGTGGCGTACAAGAGTACCTCTACCCAACAGACACGTTCATAGCCTCCAATTCTATATCTTATCCTTAATCTAGTATACACAATTAATCAGATAAAGAGAGAGAGACCGTTTAATTTCCCCCAAAAAAGTTTTTCATTTTTGCTATCAGTGTAAAAGCACGAGCATTTAACTTCAGGGGGTTATGACTTTTCTTAAACAAATATTCTGATTCCCAATTTGACAAAAAAGTATTGTGGTCAAGCAGATTAATGCTGTTTTACCGGATCAACCAAAGACTCTTTATTGTTATTGTTTAAATGTAATACGTGCTTCCTTTACGTTCGTTCGTACCTTTTGGCAAAATGTAAAAAAGCTCTATGAAAAGAGTATATTGATATTTGGTTTCAAGATTAAATTGAATTCAGTGTTTAATTCTAAAATACCGGGATGTTTCGATTTTGTGTTTATTGCAAATAATTACGTTTATAAGATTAAAACAAATGATTACAATCCAACAGGCGGTTACTTACTAACTACATGGCTCAAGTTAACTGTTTCCCTGTCAATTGTGTAATATCTGGACAGATACACAATTGAAACCTTAAAAATAGTGGTTTCTCATATACACAATATCATAAGAGAGGGACGAAAGATACCAGAGGGACATAAGTTGCCATTTAAATTTCAGTATAATTTAAAAAATGGACGATGAAATATCAAATAATTATACAAAATTTAATGTTCACATTTTAGATTTGTGGCTGCTTCTCCCTACATTTATCAAAATGTGTTACTCTTTACCTTCCAAATTAATGACGTTTTTCCCTTGACTCTTTTTCCGTGAACCTATTTCAACCAGATAAGGTATCTCATAACTGTGAAATAGTTTCGATATTTGAACGAACGAAACTAGAAATACATTATCTTGTTCTTTAATTTACGTTTTTAATGACCACAAGCTTTTTCTAACCAAATATAACTAAACTCATTTTATATATCCCATCAATACAGCAGTTCTAGATATTAGACCACCTTCGAATAATTCAAAAGACATTTCGTTTTCAGATATTACAGACGTCAACATTATTTCAACTATCAACCCAAATACATTTCATTCTTTTATTTTCTATATTTTAGTATAGCCTAGATATTGAATTTAAACTGATACACTTCGTCTCACTTTTATTAATATCAATGTTGATTTTTATTATACCAATGTCCATTCATGACTTTGTTATTACAAGTTTAGAAATGTTATACCATAATTTATATAAGTTTTTATACAAAAAGAGAAAGATGTTCGAAGTGGGATTGATCTGTATAAATTTGACAGTTTGTGATCGGTGATAACATTTATAAAGCTAACGTGAATGATAATTTTGCTTTAATCATTATGTTTGGCTTACTTAACGTTTAAGCAAAGAAAATCTTTATTGTGTAGCGAAATTTAAATTACCTTTCATTACACTTTTGACGATAATTTGTAGTTAACGAATAATGGTAAGTTTGTTTCATTTATTCTGTTTGGCTAAATAGACGTTCTAATAAAGAAAATCTTTAATTTGTAGATTTTCTTCTTACACACCTGAAGATAATTCATAGTTTACGATAATAATAGTAATCTGTCGAAAAGTCAACTATCATTTAACAAATCATACAGATGTCCGCAACTAGTAATTTAAGACATTTCTAAAGTACATTTGCGTTCCGTAACACTCTTTTTATGAATCCAAATGGACACATGCCTTCGTGAGCTTATAGCATGACTAGCATAACTCGCCAAGACGATCAATTTTCCAAACAATTTTGATTAAATGTTTTCATTTCACTTGCAATGGGGTGAAAGGGTTGTTTTCGAGACATTTTCACAGTTGTTTGACTTATTTGAAATATTATTCATTTGAACCTGAACTGTATAATTTCTGTCTTTTATTTCCAATTAAAGTTCAGCCATCACTACTGGACGAAAAAACGTCTGTCCATACCAGTAACAGTCGTTCTAAGACTGATAATGTTTGTTAAAGTTGTAACAGTCGTTAAATTTCACTGCTGCAGTTTTTTTGTAACTGTCCCAACTTTAAAAGTGTTTGTCTACAACATAAATCGACTGTAACAACGCAAGAAATAACTGTCACCGTTATTAAAGGACTGATACAACTATTTCAAAGTTGTAACAGTTGATTTACAACTGTCCCAACTCGAAAAACGTTGCAACAGTCATAAATAAACTGATTAAACGTCTAAAGGGTTGTCACAGTCGTAATAAAACTGATGCAACCATTTGAAAGTTGTAACAGTCATTTAATTACTGTACCAACACGGAAAACGTTGAAACAGTCATAAATAAACTGTTTAAACGCAGAAAAAGTTTTAACAGTTAAAATATGATAGCTACAACCATTGTATAGGCATAGCTAATTTATAAGCGTAGCAACTTCCAAACATTGATTTTCATGTACACTTAAAAGTCACGGATACAAAATGTCTAACAGTCAGGGATATAGGTTCAATTATTTGTAAAAAAAAAATACTGTGTGAAATATAAGGTTGTGACAAAGACAAACAACTATCACTCCAATGTAATACATTAATTTTAGATAGATATTGATTTAAAAAAAAAAAGTATTTTGAAATATTTGCCGCTGAACACATTTTTGTATTCCTCGGTTATTTAGTGAATGTGCTGAATTTATATATTTTTTTAACACTTCCTCGCCCTTATCTCTTCGAACCAATAAAATCGGAACCAGCACTAGATACCTGCAATTTCACTAGATTAAAGATATATCTACTAACAGAAAAATCGAAAAACGTTACCCAATATATTTGTTACCAAATGTATCTTTATAACTGAATTAAAAGTTGACAATTTTTATATCATCTAAATAACAATTTAATTATTTTTCTATTAAATTAGTTAGGTGTAAAATCATTCATGCATACACGGTTGTTTTCAATACCCGTAGTTTTACGAATCACATCACTTCATAATAACGCTGAATATACATGATATACTCTAAACCTAGCGGGGAACTCCTAATACACGCACTTGTCAAACTTATCCCCACATAAAACTGCTTTATATTTTCTTGAGGGCTTATTTCACACACTAATTTTTGGGGGGCTACATTTCTTGTAAAATTATAAATATTGCCGTATAATCATTTTGCTTTCTATACATGTAAAAAAAATTCAGACATTTAACACATCTTTTGCAGCTATGGAAAACAAATCTTAAATCTATCTGTATTTAATTTATTTTATTTTACCGTATTTTATTTTTGAATAGGTCAATATTAACTCGTATTGTACATTGTACGGAATGGTCTATGTAATTGATACACATGATACAGGTAAATAGCACGTCAGCATTCATGATTGAGGTAAAAAAAATATTATCACTCGCGAGAAAAATTCATATTTTCACCGGATTTTTCGCAAAGAATTTACCATACATAATTTATGTAAATACTAGTAGATGGACGTACTGTTCAAGACCCGACAAAATAACTAGCGCAAGTGAAAGTTCAAATGTTCAAAACATGAAAACTCCTATTGTTTAAGACAGGGAAATCAAATCTTAATTCTTTTATTTTTTCACATCACTTTTTAGAACTTGTTGTATTCTTTAGACTCCGGTCTTATTAAATTCTAAAGACTGACATCGGATTCTCTTGTGTGGTTTCAGTTGATCAGATGTACTAACGTTCATCCAAAATATTTTCCCATTTCAATTGTTCAAATTCAAATTATTTAATCCCATAAATGCTTGTACAATAATGGCATATTATTCAATCAGTAAAGAAAACTAACAATGTTACTAGATAGATAGATAGATAATTGTACAGACAATATTTTGGGTCCCTTTATATTTTTTTGTTCAGTGTTAGCCGAGGAGCGGATCCAGCCATTTTAAAAAGGAGTTGTTACTAACCCAGGACAAAGGGGGGTTCCAATTACATGTACCCATTCAAATGCCTTGATTGTCCAAAAAAGGGGGGTTCAAACCCCCGGAACCCCCCCCCCCCCCTGGATCCACGCCCGAGGCTATACATTGACCTATAATAGTTTAGTGCGTTATACATGTATGACTTTGTAATGCTTATTGTGTTTATGGAAAACAATGGGAAAATGTTGCTTAACATCTTGGGTTATATATTAAGAAGGCATTTATTCAAAAGCAGATAGAATTGATTTGTAGAAAAACATGAATATTAAAGGGCAGATGATCAACTATTAGAGTACAAGTCTTTGATTAACCACAATATTATATTTGTCATCACTGACGTATCAATGTTGCTTTTGTATACATGGTATAAAAATCCAACTTGGGTTTCTCATCTGAACTTGTTTACACGGTGTTACATTATCTAATATAGCTAGGCCTGTTATAGGTTTTTCATTATCACACTTATGGGGAACTGATTTTGCTCATTGTTGAAGGATGTACAGTTACTAACAATTACATCACTTCACTTGAAGTTCCTCCATCGTTCAATTTTCATCCATGGAGATCCCCGTCTTGGTTTATGGTTGATAGTTGTCTTATTGAAATTCATACCACATCTCCTTATTCTGGTTATCATACAGTATACATGTTATACCAATGTCCCAGGTTAGTGGGAGGGTTGGGAACTCGCTAACATGTTTAACCCTGCCACATTATTTATGTATGTGCCTGTCCCAAGTCAGTAGCCTGTAATTCAGTGGTTGTCGTTTGTTTACGTGTTACATATTTGTTTTTCGTTCATTTTTTAAAATAAATAAGGCCGTTAGCTTTCTCATTTGAATTGTTTTACATTGTCTTATCAGGGCCTTTTATAGCTTACTATGTGGTATGGGCTGTCCTCATTGTTGAAGGCCGTACGGTTACCTTAAATTGTTAATGTTTGTGTCATTTTGGTCTTTTATGGATAGTTGTCTCATTTGCAATCATACCACATCTTCTTTTTTATATGTTATACAAGACTAAAATATTTAGTATTATCAAATGAATTATAACAATTGTTAATGGTTGTCAGACTTTTGTTATCAAAAAGCAGCTACTGTACATGTGTATAATCAAGATGTAGACATGATCACTGGTGTCAGATGTAAACAAGAGTGACTGTGCAAATGCTGAAATGTCATCTCTGCTTTGCCTACATGTATGAAGGTTTTACTACATGTACAAGTATCACATAAACTTTCAATTTTCATTAACCTTTGAAAATGAAGTTGCAGTCAAATTAACCATGCCAGACAGATGATGTACACCCTACAAACTGACATTCCATACCCATGATACCCAAAATTTAGTGATTTATACTGTCTGTGAAATAGACTTAACCATGTTAACATTCTTAACATCCAAACCATGAAAACTAACTTATGAATATCCAATAATATGCCAAAAATAGTGATCCTATACATGTCTTGCATGTACATGTAGTTTATACTGTAGCATCTCAGAAACATTTGGAAATAGATCAAACCACAAAAACTAAGCATTGTTCAATGAACCATGACATTTTCATTGGGGTCAAAGTCTGATGTAAGTCTTGCAATTAGACATATTCACCTTACACTCATTTCATAAACCAAATATAGTTGACCTACTTTTCCTACTGCTTGTAGTATTTTTAAACATGTGTGAGAAACAAACTTGACAAATTACATGTAACTGAAGTAACCTTAATCACTGATCCATGAAATGAAGTCAGGATCAGGCCAACCCTGCCTGACAGACACTGAGACATGTACACCTTTCAATATACCATAACAATTAATCCAGTAACTCAATTAATATACATACGTTATACATTTAAGACTTCAAGTGTATTTCACTGTGACTGTTCAAACAGTAATATTTTTTTCTAAACAGTTACATGTACATGTAGTGTACCATGAAAACTAGGTGAAGTGCAATGAACAAATCAATAACAGAAACTTCATAACATTTTAAAGGAAGTATCCAGGCATTTCAGCTTCTAAAATGTATATGGTGAAGCTTAAATACAAAACGGTACGCTGTAGCCACTGCCAGATTGTAATACATATTTCTTGGCTTGCATGCATGTACTTCAACTTTTGTTGCAGGAGGGATAATAAAATTATACTTTAATGTACGTGCATGGTTTATTTGTTTCAAAAACCATGAACACTTGGCCACTAACATGACTAATCATGCTAATTAAGATTTTTATTTAATTCTAATTCAGACTTTAATAATTTAAGTACAGCAAGCAGTCATTTGACTCTAAACAATTGACACGGACTGCACGAGACCCTCATAGTTGGTTAAGATCTTTTTACACACCCTGGACATGCTGGCGGTAGTTAACAATTGCAATGCCAACATAAACTTCAGATGTGATATACATGTACTGTTTTGTTAATTTCACTGAAACTAGAAATTCACATTATCCATATTATTATTATATTAAAATGACTGATTATCCACTAATTAAAAGTATTCATGAATTCAGATATAATGCACTATTATTAGTAGTATTCACTGAAACTATGCATTTTCATTATTCCAAATTGCTATTTCAAATGAATAGTTATCCTGGGTATTCATGGAATTCAGAAATAATGTACATGTATGATTGCACTATTAATATTCACTGCAACGACGAAATTTTGTTATTCCAAATTCACAATTGATCATGATAATCCAAGGTAATTAGTCCTCCAGTAATGTGGTCCTCCTTTAATACAATTTGTAATTTTCCTATTTGTACAAGGCACAATTTTCTTCTTGTCCAATTTAATCAGAACATCACATTATCATCATGGAATAATGCTGCACGCCATATTCATAATTTCCAAAAACAATAGATAACTAGCATTAAATAATGAGTTAATCCATTGTTTCACAATTTGCAGCTATACAGCGACTCAGTGACATCTATATTTTCTATGCATCAAAGTGCACATGTACTAGCAGTTGTCATATTCTATTAAAGTGGGAATCATGGTCAAACCAATACATATTCAGTATGATTCTACAAAATAAAATATACATTTAGACTCAAGTACAGTAAATGTTTAACTAATAATAAATATATAATACTACATGTATATACATTGTGCAATAATAAGAAAGTTAATTACAATAACTGTATTTACCTAGATAAAACTAGCACTTCTCATTTGATTGACCAAAAAATTCTAGCACTAATACAATTCTATTTTCAAGTCCCTATTAACAAGAAAAATAAATCTTTTAAGGGGGTCTAAATTCTATATAGTGTTGTCTTTTTTCCTGCATTAATGATTTGTTAAGTGTGATTGTGTACTTTCATTGAAGGGTTACTGTCTCATTGAGGCTCACACCATACTTTTTTCATCAATTCTTTAAAGTCAGACATCATGGACATAGTTATTCCTCTCTAAAACACAACAGGTTATTTCTTTTGTTTATTTTAATTATGTTTATGATTTAATATGAAATATATTGATACTACAAACATGACAAAGAAAAGTTTAAGGAACGAAAAAATAAAATAAATAAATGCCCTGTTACTATATACATGTAGATGATATTGACTTTACCTTTGTCCAGTGCATATAATGAATAAACCTTTGTGATGTAAAAATATTGTTCCAAGACTTAACCATCCCAGTTAATGTTTTAAATCCTTGAGTTTAATGATTTTTACATCTTTTGTGTTACCCTGAATACTTTTTACTTATTCATTTGTTATAATTATAACAGCTTGCATTAAATAATGCTTTGCAGCTCACTTTTTTTTATTTAATTTAGTTATTTACCCAATTTTATTTTAATAAATCAATATTCAGATTACTTTTAAAATTTGTATTTTAATATCCAAAATAATATATATATCCTGCTGTTTCATATTTTTCTTAAATTATAATTTGTTTTGAAAAAGTTATCAAAATTTTGAAGAGGACAACTTTAATCATGATAATTTGTGAACATTATTATAAAATTGTATCATTTTACCAATGACATTAAATATCATCCCCCAGGGCAATAAACTATTGTGTCTTAATTTGTATATTAGCTAGATCATGTATATAAGAATTTCTGATTATTACCTATCACATATCCAGTGTTAACATCCTGATTATTACCTATTTTAATGTCACATTTGCATGGTCATATTCAGTAAATACAAATATTTTAATTGTTAATTTTGAATTTGAATTAAAAAAAATTGTTTTAGACTAAATTAGTAGATACAACACATACAATGCAGTTAACACAGTAAATTTTATGAGAACTTACTGGATAATACTATATCTATAAAAAATATTTTGAGCTTCATAAAATACTTTAAAAAAGTTTATACCATGTTAACATAAAAAAATATGCATACAGATAGATTTTTTTGTTATGTTTTCCTGACATATTGAATGTTTACATAAAATAATTATCATGATTATGTAAAAAATGCAAAAAATCTGCAGTCGTATGTGAATGCACATGATCAAAGGAGATGTGGGATATATATCAATGATGCATCAACCCAACAGTTTAATAGGCAACAATAAAGTAACCAAAACACAATTGAATGCGTGTCGAAAAATATATATGACTTATGATTAGAAGGTCCTTAATCATTGCGGAATAAATATAATGACCATTGAATGTTACTACTTGTAAGGTAGATAACATGTATGGCACAAATGAATTTTGAAAAATAATGCTAACACGGCACAATTTATATAAAAATTTCACATGAAAATATATAGTTTGGGTTCAAAGTATTAACAAATTATAGTGATTTAATATAAATTCTATGTTAAATCTAAAAAGAATAAAATTATGATGCTAGCTTTGCTCTTTTAATATGTGTTTTTTAAACAATGTAGTACATGATAAAATAATTACTAATTGAATTAGCACAATTTGTTTAATCAACTGTGTTTAAATGGCAACTGTTTATGACTCTGTGCCTTGTTTCAGGAACATTAATTTAATAATATTGTTTTATTTTGATGATTAATGCTATTTTAAACCATTTTTAAAATATTTATTCACTTTCAATGCCTGGCACATGCATGCTATTATACAAATATAGCCTTTGTATGAGGTCGATACAAGGATATATTGACCTGAAAGAAGTATATGGACTGAGGACGAAGTCCGAGGTCGATATACTTCTTTGGGTCGATATATCCTGTATTGACCTCATACAAAGTCTATATTTGTTATATTATTAATTTCCGACCATGTTTGTATCAAAATCGTCATTTAGGTTTGTTGGAACTTTATTTTATTACATTGTCTCCTTGACAATAACAACATATTAGTTGTTATTTCATTTACTTGTTTTGGACATCTTATGTATTTGAAGATTTTTTTTTCGTCAAATAATCGATCACAGATATCATTTGTTTCAAAACGTTAAACAATATCCTGAAATTCATTACATGACATCATAAAGTATATCGGTTTTTAGATATTCTAAAAATAACCGTGCAATATGCTTTTTGCTGGTCAATATGCTTTTTGCTATCCGCCGTTTTCTCTCTACCTTCAAAAATATAGTTTAACATGTGACTAACCCTAAACAAATCAAATTTGTTAAAATATACGAATTAATAATATTATCAAATATATTAATGTTTTGTTGTCCATGATTTGAGAATTATTTAAAATCTAAATGAAAATGGACACTTGCTAAATAAGTCACTATTTAATCTTAAAGTTAATAATTTTCTTAACATTCAGCATAAGCATGATAAGAAACACATTTATATGGATACGTACATGTAAAGATCGGTTGGTTGTTGGTTATAAAATGTCCAGTGACAAGTATTTCATGCAAATTTATGACCCGAGTTAGCAATACATTAACATACAATATGTACACTACATGATGTATAGGTCAGCATGGTCAGTGGCAGATCCAGAACTTTTCATAAGGGACAGGGCCCCTGACTGCCCTTAGGGGCACGGATCCAGTCATGCTTGAGTGATTCCCTATATAATCGACCAAATAATTCCCACAAAAAAGGGGAAGATATAGAGTAACCTTTTATGTATTCCACTCAGGGTGATGTATGCAAAATAATTAAGGGAATTAATGACATACACATGATAATTAGGGGGGGGGGGGACGGTGTCCTTCATGACTTTCAATGATTTATTATGAAGCACAACTTTAACATTGAAGCTTAAAGGTGGCTCAAAGCTTATATTGTCCCTGGAACATGCAACTATGCACGAGTGTGGTAATATAGAACGTCGATCCATAGTTATATATAGCCTATCGGAGTATCTCAATATAGATTCCGTAGGATCAGTGGCGGATCCAGCCATTCTAAAAAGGGGGGGTCCAACCCAGAACGAAACAGGGGAAGGGGGGGTCCAACTATATGTCCCCATTTAAATACATTGAGCGGCCAAAACAAAGGAGGTTCGAACACTTGGAACCCCCCTACCCCCCCCCCCTTTTTGGATCCGCCAATGAGAACACATTGTAAGCCGACAAATGTGCACATTTTCCCTTCAAAATTATGATTATTCGATAGACATGCTTTAAAATATTGATAATTTCTACTCACCGATTGTATTTTCCAGCTCAGATTATTGAACATGTGGTCTAACATCTGTAGTTACCTGTGTAAAAATATAGTTTGCCGACCTGAGGTCCCGGTTTTTTTGTTTTTTTTGCCGACAAAAAATTAAAGTGGATAAATCGTTTACGGTGAAGAATTGTTTTCCGTTTTTAATGAAACTTGACAGATTTTACTAATTATTTTTTTAATCATCGGAAATGTCCCTCTTGGTGTAATTCGAATTAAAACGGGTTTATTATGCTGTACAATATTGGTAACTTAGTCATAATCTTTAAATTTATTTCAGGTACACCCTTGTACATTTTTCTATTGCGCAGAATTTATCAAATATGAATTTGAATGAATCCATTATCATCTTCTCATTCTTCTGCAATAATATTAAAACTCTATTTTAAACGAAAGCTTCTGGTTTTTAAAACCAGTTATGAACAAAAATGTTATAAAACAGATATTATAAAATAAAAAGTAAGGATATCAAAAGGATTATTTAAAGTCAAACGCACATGACTGTCAAAACGGACAATGCTACGGCAATAAATGGAAAACGACAAAAGACAAACAACGATCGCAAAATAAGTGAATAAACAGCAAAACAAGTTTACAATCGCACGATAGACGATAATAGTTTAAGTAATGGACTATTTCACAACAAAATCAAATCTTGAGAGCCGGGTGAGACGTGATTTTTTTTTTACACTGATGGACTACCGTTACGCTAAACTATTTGTATTAAAACATTTACCGACTGTATCAACCTATGAAGTGTTTGTTTTAAACATTTAACGACTGTGTCAACCTTTTATAAGTTGTAATAAACATTTAATGACTGTGCCAACCTTTAGAAAGTTGTAACAAACATTTAACGACTGTCCCAACTCTAAAAACGTTGTGACAAACATTTTTTGACTGCATCAACGTCTGAAAAGTTGACACAAACAAATTTTAACTGTCCCAACTATTAAAAGGTTGGGACGGACATTATGCAACTGCTACAACTATTAGAAAGACTGTAATAAATAGATTTTGACTGTGACAACACCGTAAACCACTGCAACAGTTCTGAAATGACTGATGGTAGCATTTTTTGACTTTCACAACCCGTAGAAAAGTTGGGACAGACATAAATGAACTGTTGCAACGAAATATGACAGATTTGACAGTCATTACTTGTCTTTTACAGACTAAGACAGTCGTACAACGACTGTTACTGGTATGGACAGTTGTTTTTTCGTCCAGTAGTGCATATTGTCTTCAACATTGAAGATAGTAATTTGAAATATTTTGTTTTAAGTCGAATATGTCAAATAGCGAGAGTCTCGTAACAAAGCAAAATCGTACTCACTTCATGTAATTTCGTACTAAACAAGTAAACCTACATGGCGTTGTCAGTTTATTTTCGACTTATAAGTTTAAATGTCCCTTGTGTATCATTTGCTTCCTTTTCACGACGTAAAGGTGATTCTTTGACATCTTCATAGTTTGTTGTTTATCATATACTAGTTACCAATTTGCAGCAATTTGCATTATGACTTTTTGATTTTACCATTTGATGAAGGACTGCCGTTTTGATTTTTTATTGGAGTGCAGTATTTTTAAAATAATAACGTGTTATAGTGTTCTTTCATTTGTCTTTTTTAATATAACTTTTACTGTCAAGTCTGTTATTCATTTGACGTGACTCTGTACTATTGCATCCAATCATACATTGAACGAAACAATTATTTTATTTGTACATGTGTGACGTTGTTGTTATTGATTTTGGTTGGCGGCTTACTTATGTAGTAATTGCGTCTTAAATTCATACAGCATAAATATTATGTATATATATGTTTAGTCCTTAATTTATTTTATGTATTACATTTTGGGGATTAATTAGATGAATATGTGACGAACATGGTTGACTTTGTTACCATAGAGTGTTTATCTATGGAGGAAAAAACACATAACAGGAGAAACATATAATAGGAAAATGAAAAAAAGCAAATGATAGTTACTAATGAAATGTAAATTATGAACTGATAGGTATCATATAATTGTTTAGAAATTTTATCTGTTTGTTCACCTTTTTGTCGTCTGTGATATACTTATCAAAGTATATTTAGAAACATAGAACAAGACATATGCTATTTTGAAAAATGCTACCAATGTAAGCATGTCAAACAATTTTTGTTGATGAAGGGTCTAAATACAGCACAAACAACATTTTCCAAAAGACGAAAAAAGTGAAAAAGTATCTTCTAACAAAACGCATTTGACTATATATACAAAAATCTGTGTGTGTTTATGTAACTGACATCCTCTAGTACGAATTAAGATTTTATCATTCTATTCTCATATAAAGGATTTAGCACTTCTATTCCCAAAAAAATATATGAGCGTATTGATTGTGTTTGTTGGTTTTTCTTATTTTCTAATAATATGACTATAATTGTCAGTTTGGGATGATCTGAAAAGACATACAGTATTTGCAACCTTAAGCGTTACTGTTTGACGTGAACTTGACTGATCGGTGAATGATCGGTGACGGATGTTTGACTGATTGATGAGTGATCGGTGATCGGTGACCCATAGGATCCGTCAGATAAGTCAAATAACCTATGTGAGAGTTACCCTGACAACTGTCACCGATCGATCAGTAAATTAAATTTATGCACGGATCGGACGGATACATATATATTTAAAATTCTTATGTAAACCGAACTCGACAGTGTTTACAAACGATGAACGCAACCTCTACGAAGACACCTTAATTTACACGTTAATTTGTAATAAAATTAGTTGCAATAAAAAAGTGAAAATAGTATAACAGAATAATATGCTTAGAGCGTTAAATTGTTTGTGTTGATTAATAGTTTTGTATTAAATATTGTTAACATCAGAGACATATAATACATAATTGTATTATATGACTCTGTTAACATAAACTTATTCCTACGAAAATGGTTATTATTGACCGCCATTGGATTTTTGAACTTTTTATAGTTTCGAATAGGTTATTTTTTCGTGAAATTAAAAGAATGTCAAAGAAATAATATTAAATTGTTTTTCGCATTGTTTAGAATTACCAAAATTATTCTTCTTTTTATCAAAAATGATACTATTTTATTTGAAATCAGTTATTTTCACAATCTTGAGACAAGTCTTCTCAACAGAATTGAGATATAATGAGAATTAAAATACTTAAACTTTTATTTTTGTGGAATAAGAATGCAGTTATTGATTTATTTTGATACAAATTATTAACCGTCACTTGATTTCAGTACTTTTTGTACATCAAGATTGGCTGTTCTTCATAAAATATGCTTACTTTAAGGAAAATGATATTAAATTTTTGTACGCGTTGCCTTAAATGCAAATAGTTCTTCATTTCACTGAAAATTTTTGACCGCCATTGGATTTTTGTACTTTTTATAGTTTAGAATAGTTTTTTTCATAAAATTAAATGAATGGCAGAGAAATCATATTGAAATTTTATTCGCATTGTAAAAAATAACCAAAATTATTCTTCTTTTTATTAAAAATTATACTATTTTATTTGAAATCAGTTATTTTTACCATCTAGAGACAAGTCTTCTAATCAGAATTGAGATATAGTGAGAATTTAAATACTTAAACTTTTATTTTTGTGGAATAAGAATGCAGTTATTGATTTATTTTGATACAAATTATTAACCGTCATATGATTTCAGTACTTTTTGTACATCATGATTGGCTGTTCTTCATAGAATATACTTACTTAAAGGAAAAAGATACTAAATTTTTGTACGCGTTGCCTAAAATGCAAATATTTCTTCATTTTACTGAAAATTATTGACCGCCATTAAATTTTTGTACTTTTTATAGTTTAGAATAGGTTTTTTTTCATAAAATTAAAAGAATGTCAGAGAAATCATACTAAAATATTATTCGCATCGTTTAAAATAACCAAAACTATTCTTCTTTTTATTGAAAATGATACTATTTTATTTGAAATCAGTTATTTTACCATCTTGAGAAAATTTTGTAATTTCAATTGCAATCAGTTGTTATAAGTGATTTTCATATGATTTTTTGTAGAAAATGTGAATTATTCAAGAATAAATCTTCTTAAAATTATTTCTTTCTTTTTAAGGAATGTATTTATGTTTACCACCATTGGATTTTTGTACTTTTTATTGTTTAGGAGTAGTTATTCTTGTAATTTGTTATATTAAAGGCTTCGATTGTGACGAGAATATAGAAAGTCCATGATTTTGATTTTAATTTTATGATGATAAGGATACAAAAATTTAAAATATTGAAAAAAATAGACTACATTTTTCAATAACTGATCCTTTCATTTTGTTTTTCCCGAGTATGTTTGGAAAATAATAAAATCAATTTCGCGATGTAGACACTCACCGGGTTTGAAAATATGTAACCTAAATAAAACGATAAAGACCATTATTTAATGATGATATTTTAATTTAGGTTTTATCTGTACATTTCTTTTCATTTCAATTCATAAAACTTTGCTAAATAATTAATAAACAAAATGTATCATTGAACGTTCGATTTTCACGAGTCGCCATTTTAATAAAAATTAAACGAAACTAAGATTCCGTAATTTGTATTAGTTCATCATGTGACGTATTAAAGTTCAATCCGTCATCAAGGTTGATCGGTACTATCCGTCCGATCAGTCCGATCAGTCAATTACTTTTACTATAAGTCTGACGGATTGCTGACGTGAGTTTGACGCGAACTTGACTGATCGGTGACTGATCGATGACCGCTGATTGATCGCTGAAATAGTAACGCCTAAGGTTGCAAGTACTGTATATTGCATTTTTCTTTGTTCTCACTTTTCCTTTAGCTTTTAACATATAACGTTAAATAAGCAAGACACATGTTAGTCGCACTTTTCATGAAAAACGGCTGTAGCAAATGTTTCTATTGTTACGTATACAAACAAAGCGTGTTGTGTTGTGTTGTTTTTATTTTTTAATTTCTAAAAAATATGATGGTAATTATCCATTGTAGAGAATATTAAAGTGATGTTGTATTTTACCCTTATTATATACTGTTAAAGTATATAGTGTTCTAATCTTCAATAGATCACATTGTTCAAATTGAATGTTGATACTTGTTAAAATTAAATGCGTGCATTTCATGGTCAATTAGTACTCGTGTTTGAAAGGTGGTTGATTTACTGATGTATAACACAGGTAGAAAAGGTCTATTTTATGTCGCTGAATGGACTGACACAAAGATGAAGTGTGCATTGCACTTCTGACTTGCTTATAATTATTCTATGTGTATTAAAAAAGGAAATGATTTCAGATTTGGGTGAGTTTGTATTTTTCTTTAAAATTGTTTATTGTATAACTTGATAAAATAGTTTAACTTGAGGGACCATCTGAGATTTACTTCATATACACTGGTTCAAAATACATTATTGTTTATTTTATAATATCTAAACTAAGACTAAATGAAACTAATATTGGAGAGTTTTCCTTATTTTCTTATAAGTATATTAGTGTCCCGTATGTGACTAAAAGTGTGTGTGTATCCGGATAGAAGGTGTTTCAATGAGAGATCTATTATGTCATTATTTTTAAGCGTATCAAACATCTATTTTCGATGCGCATCATATTTTGAGCAGATTAATAGAAAGTGTACAACACCGTTTGTGATTTTGCAGTTTGCATGCAGCTCCTGGGGTTGAAACGTGAATTCGTCATTCAGTAGGTCAGTGAGAGGAGAATTATCTATTATTATTAGCTCGTGTATTTCCTCTATAGGCCCGGAATATATAATCCAGCCGTCATCCCTATATCTGGAAGTGATTATCATAGGGTATCTGTGTTGAAAGCGTTGTAAAATGTTTTGAAGAATCACAAACATTGTAAGGTTCGCCCAAGGTTTCACGGTAATGTTTATTGTTAAATATAAATTCATTTTAATTTTTTTCTCTAAAATAAGCCTTAATAGACGTTGTATACTGTCCTTTGTTGGCACTTTAATTTCATTCTTGCTTGGATCAATATTGGTCAGTTCCCCGTTTGTGGCTTCCAGTATGTCATTAAATGTAAAACAAGTGTACATATAATTGGCATCGAATGCTACTTATAGGTAACAGTCACGTTTGGGTTTTATATTTTCAATCGAATTAATAAAACTTGACTTATCTTTTATATATATGAATATTATTTTAAGTTCAGCGACGTCCGAAGGGCACCGTGTGAGCTTTGACTTATACTTGGCGTCCGTCGTCGTCCGTCGTCTGCCGCCGCCAGTTTTGGCTTATATCTCAGAAACTAAAGCAAATCTGACAAAGGGTAAACTGGTTTAAAAGGTCTAAATGTATCAGCCCTGAAATTTTCAGATAAACCGAAGAACCCATTGTTGAGTTGTTGCTACTTAATTGGTTTTTAAGGAAAATGTTCAGATTTTTTGTATTATCTTGAATATTATTGAAGATTAAGATAAATTGTAAGCAGCAAAAAATTTCAACAAAGTAAGGTCAAGGTTTTATGTTACCAAAATTTTCAATTGACCCGTTATGGATGTATTTGCTCTTTAAGGACAATTTTACACATGTTGTCTATGTTTTTGAACAAATTTTCGCAAATGAATCTAGGATAAATTTTGTATTGTATTTACTTGTTGTAAGTCTAGAAACAGAGACAGTATGGCTAAAATGCATTTATTTGCTTTTGAAGAAAATATGACTGATACTATGCACATTTGAATTGCATTTTAAAGCCACATATTAAAATACATTAAAAAGCAAAAATGATCATTGATGAAAGATTTCAGCAAAACAATAACAGGTGAGCGATTTAGACTCTTGAGAGCCTCTTGTTTAACAAACGGAACAGGAAAATAATCGATATAGTGTCCACTATTGTGTAGAGGTGTTTTACACAAGGATACAATTGGTCTGCTCGGAATTAAATTTTCTCGTCTAGCTGTTTCATTTCTCTCCATTTCTGTTAGTATATTTTCAAATAGTTTATGTATTTTAGGCAACAGATAGAATTTTCCTACTTTAGTTGTATTTATGTTTTCTTTCAAATATCTAAATGTTATATTGTCAAATATGATTAATAATATGTAGGTTTTTGTAATACTGAACGACATTTAAGCTACCTCCTTTACTTTGTATTCAGCAATTTCTTCGTAATAAATATTATGGTTTTTTTTTCACAACAAATACATTCCTTATTCATGTTATTCTAAAGACAGTTTGTTACAATTATATTTTACTGTCCAAGCGCCAGTGGAGTATTCCTGTGAAAAAACTCTGAGTTGCCAGGAACATACTCACAATATAATCAACAATATTACATAAACTATTATATTATATGCAAATTATTCTATTAAATCAATTTCTTCAAATTTATGAAATATACACTTCGAGAAATTATTTTGCTTTCATCATGTTCATTCATAACCCTTCTTAATTTCTTTATAAACAATTCATACACATCTATATATTTCAATTTCTGCTCTGAAACATAGTATAATTTGAAAATGCAAAAATCTAAAACTGTCACAAAATAGTTAAAACCATAAGAACCCTTATCTGATATGTTGAATCCAAATACTATATGTTTAACTGATATTTTATTTTAAAAATTTATTTATGCAAGATATTCTACTTTATCCCTAAAGTCTTTTAAAAAATAACACGTTATAAAGAAATGAAAGTAATCTTCCTCTTCTGTTTAACAAAAAAAATACATTCATTTTTATCAGAAAGTTTCCATTTAAATAGTAATTACTTTCTTGGAATACTATAATGTAGTAGTTTCCATCTAAACATTTTCAACTTATTCTCTCTTAAAGATTTAGATATAAAATCGTTTACGAATGAAATTTAGCTTGCTATCTAACTATAAATTGCTTGTCCAAATATTTATACCAATTGCCTGTGAATATTTTTGATCTACTAGACTATTATATCACATTTTATTATAGATATATTTTGATTGTATTTGTTTATTTCCACATATCAAATTGTCCTTATTGATACTGATTTTACTCTTTAGAGAGTTTCCTTCAATTCCGTTGGGATGGAAGATTTTACGATTGTAAACTTTACAATCCAATTAGACTGATTGTTTAATTTTTCTAAAATAAAAAAACAAAAACATTTGATCACTTTCCCGCAAGATCAAGTAAGTCGTTGATATAAATCAATCTACTCGCTATCCAGGTTTGAAAGAACAAACTATTGTTGCAATGTTTAACGTATCGGTTTCCAAAAATAATCTGTTTTCTAATATTTGAATTTTGTAAAACTTTCTCCTGTTTTTACCCAGTTTGGAATTACTTGTAAATAAAAGTCTAGCATATTTTCAAATTCTGTTACAGATTTAACTCGGCCATTAATTCTAATATCAATGCGATACTAATAAGAAGTTGATATAAATAGTACACTTCTTCGGAGTTTTGCAGTTTTGCGTTTTCGCAGGGACGTTAAGGGCTTTACAAGAAAATTCCCATCTTCATACACAACAAAGGTGGTGGTGGTGATGATGATGATGATGATGATGATGATGATGATGATGATGATGATGATGATGATGATGATGATGATGATGATGATGATGATGATGATGATGATGATGATGATGATGATGATGATGATGATGATGATGATGATGATGATGATGATGATGATGATGATGATGATGATGATGATGATGAGGAAGAGGAGGAGGAGGAGGAGGAGGAGGAGGAGGAGGAGGAGGAGGATAAAAATGATAATGAGGATGAGGAGGAGGAGGAGGACAACATCTTGCAAAGCATAACATCTGCATAATCAAATTCAGCCATTGTAAAAAAACATAATGTGAATAAATGTTAAGAGTACACACGCCATTTAGGTAAAAAGAAATACTTTTAAATATCTACCTGTTCAACAAACAGGAGTAAAAGAATAAAGTAGCAAATGTGCCGTCCAGCACAGGGAATAACTTAAATGAATTAACTTGTCATACATTGTAGACAAAAAAAAGTTTAATGCATTTCCAGCAAGACTTGTCAAACATCGTAGACAAGACATTTTTTTTTCTTATTAACATTAGCACTTGTCTTGCATCAAAGACAAGATAATTATATTTTAAGTAACTTTCAAACTTCCTAGATTTAAATAAACAATACAATAACTAAAAAGAATTTAAGGTATTCGGCCCATAATTAGCCAATATACAACAAGCAAAATAATTTACATTTATATCAAGGATTGTAAGTAGGGGGGTCTAAGAGTTCTTACTTTGAAATAAAAATCCGCAAAATATTTGAGGTTAACAGCAGAGCTGGGTTAAAGTGCCCCCCTTTTTTGTCCTCAAATGCCAAATAAGGGGTTTTAATAGGATGTAATTTTAAGAAATCTATATAGTATAATTTACTAATCTATCTTTTAAAAGGAACCTTACATGTAACCTTGTAAAATTAAACATAAAAAAAATATTGTTTTTTTGCTATTCTATTTTTAGAACTGTGTTATTGTTACTAATAACACTACTGGACGAAATAACAACTGTCCATACCAGTAACATTCGTTCTAAGACTGTAATTGTTTGTTAAAGTTGTAACAGTTGTAAAATTTTACTGTTTCAGTTATTTTATTACTGTCCCAACTTTTAAAGTGTTTGTCTCCAACATAAATCGACTGCAACAACGCTAGAAATAGCTGTCACAAACATTAAAGGACTGATACAACTAATTTCAAGTTGTAACAGTTGGTTTACAACTGTCCCAACTCGAAAAACGTTGTAACAGTCATAAATACACTGTTAATATGCCGAAAATGTTGTCACGGTTATAATACGACTGTTGCAACCTTTTGAAAGTTGTTACAGTTATTTAATAACTGTTCCAACACGCAAAACGTTGAAATAGTCGTAAATAAACTGTTTAAACGTCGAAAAGGTTGTTACAGTTAAAATATGATTGCTACAACCATTATACAGCAACAGTTTAATAATCCATAAGTGTCGCAACTTTCAAATATCGGTAGTCATTTAATAGACTTAAAAGTTACGGATACCAAATTTCTATCTGACAGTCCGGGATAGGTTAAATTATTTTAAATACAATTACATCGTGTGCAATTTTTTAAAAAGGTTGTTATAAAAAAAAAGACACAACTGCCATACCCATTTAATACATTAGTATAAATAGAAACTGATTGTAAAAACAAAAACATATTGAAATATCTCCGCTGAAAATTTTGGGATTCCCCGCTTATCTGGTAAATGTTGTAAATTAATAACTCAATTGACACTCCCTTGTCTCGCATCTCTTCGAAAAAAAATCAGACCACCGTTAGAGATACCTGCAATTTCACATGGGACTGGTTTATGCGCATTTAATGCTTAAACACAGTTACATGCACCTGTTAGATAAATTGAACAAGGTGTCTCAATTTATTTGTAAAAAAAAATGTATCTTATAATATCATATAAGACACTTTTCGAAATTATCATAATGACAACGTTTTAATTTTTATAACCTTGTTGTGAAATCATTCATGCATTTAAGGTTTTACCTCCAATACCCGTAGATTTACGAATCACATAACTTCATAATAACAGTCAATATACTATAAACCCAGCGGGAATATACATACTTGTCAAACTTATCCCCGTAGAAAACTGCCGAGGGCTTAGTTCATACGACATTGACACTTTTAGAATTAATTTGTTTGTTTTTAAGTTCTTGTGACTATTTGAAAAGTATACAAGTAACCGTACTCGGTTCTAACAATTTTGATTTATAAATACAAATAAAATCTCAGTTATGCTGAACTTTCAACGCATCTTTTGTAGCTATGGAAAACACTGAAATATTCGTTAATGTCTTGTATCTAAATTCAATTTATATTATTTACCGGGTTTTTTAATAGTCTAGTCAGATTTACTCAACTTTGTACTGTTATTGTACCGAGTGGTGTCTTATTTGAGGTTCAAATGTCTTTATTAATAACTCTCCACATGGACGCAAAAATATTAACCATCGAGTTTATATTTCGCCGGGTTTTATCACACATATATAAATCTACATGTATAAGTGAGGTAAATGTACCATTTGAACAGACATGACAGAGATATATTTTTTTCTGAGACAAGTTCGTCGATGGACGATGAATAAATTAGATGACAGGGAATTACGTCACCGTAATAACTATTTTACATTGTAGTGATACAAATCAGTATATACTCTGGTTTGTTGTTATATACATATTTGTATATTTGTTTATACAGTTACATGCATGCTAAATGTATATGATTTTCATCCATTTGAATATATCATTCTATATACATGATATATATACATATGATATGTTCATGTCAATTTATTCTGCTATCATACTATTCTAATATAAATGAAGGACTGCTGGACCAACGCCTCTAAAGATTCGTGAAGGTAGAGAATCCTTAAATGGATAAGGATGTATACAGGGTTGTCAAAAGAAATGCTAGTATAAAGTGCAGTGCAAGTGCATGGTAGACACTCTTTTGTAATAACTGATTTTTTTTAATAGATTGGATTCGAGTAGGCATTCGTAAAGTCCTTCAAAACATTCTTGAGATATTATTCTGCATGTGTTAACATATTTTAACACTGATCTATTAAATATTGATTATTATGTTGGTAGTCATATATACATCTATGGTATTTTGGTTCCATATGATATTTTTTTTTTGGATACACTGTATCATGTGTATATCAGTTTTTTTTAATATTTTTTCTTTTATGCTAGAATTGTACATGCAAGTTGCACCACCCTGACACAGGTTTATTTTTCAATGTATGTAGTGTGTTTTGTTGCTTGCTGTTTATCATATTTGTTTGTATGTAGCTTTTGTATATAAATCAAACTATCATCACTGTAGGGCTTCTCGTCTGTTTTTTTTTTTACATTGACGGTGTTGCGTGCAAGGCAGAACCCTTTATATAGGGTGCTCATTATGAAGTATTAGTTTTGATCATTGTTGAAGGGTGTGGAGTAACCTATTATATAGCTAACAAGCACATCACTTGGTCTACATTGTCTATGGTTGATGGTTGTCTCATCAAAATTCATACCACATCTCCTTATGAAAATTAATGAAAACCATGAAAATGTGCTCATTGTTAGATAACGCCGGCCAATCAAACATGTACACCTAACATTCATGTCATATGCCAAAGAAAATAGTGATCCTATACATGTACAATGTACATGATGTAGCTTATCACTTTTTTATAGTTCGTCTTTATGTTGTACTGTTATACCACTGTCCCAGGTTAGGGGAAGGGTTGGGAGCCCGCTAACATGTTTAACCCCGCCACATTATTTATGTATGTGCCTGTCCTAAGTCAGGAACCTGTATATTCAGTGGTTGTCGTTTGTTTATGTGTTACATATTTGTTTTTCGTTCATTTTTTTCCCCCATAAATAAGGCCGTTAGTTTTCTCGTTTGAATTGTTTTACATTGTCTTATCGGAGCCTTTTATAGCTGACTATGCGTTATGGGCTTTGCTCATTGTTGACGGCCGTACGGTGACCTATAGTTGTTAATGTCTGTGTCATTTTGGTTTTTTGTGGATAGTTGTCTCATTGGCAATCATACCACATCTTCTTTTTTATATCACATCTGAGAAACATTGAAAAATAGACAAAACCACAAAAATTCAACATTGACCAATGAACCCATGACATTTAGCTCAATGTCTGATGAACCCTGCCAGTCAGACATACTTGACATAGACTCAATTGTTCCATTCTGTCTATACATGTACATTAAATATACGTGAAGTTGATCTACTGGAGTACTGTATAATATTAAGGCCAAAATAAATTTATTGCATGTTTCTGGTTTCTCGACCATACAATGATACATGTACAAATGTACCTCCGTTTCTAGCCAGTACCCGAAACAATGTAGTCATATTCATCATTTGATGTCTTTCCAAATCAGATAACTTGTGTGAATGATAATTACAAATAATACTCATCAGTAAAACTTTGAAACGACTAAGACTGCACAGTGTATTATCTGTCAAATATGGTAAATGTTATCACAGTACACATGTACATTAACAGAAAAAAGTTTAGAACTTTAAAAACAAAATTTTTTAATAGAATAAAATGTTCTTAATTTTTTGGAGAGTGAAATAGGAGACACACAATTATTTATTTTGGCCTAACCTGAAATTATCCTTAATCACTTATCCATGAAATGTCAGGGTCAGGTCAGCTCAACCTGATAGACCAATAGACCTTGCAAGATACTCATATTTCTTGTATGAATTGTTTTACATTGTCATTTCGGGGCCTTTTATAGCCGACTATGCAGTATGGGCTTTGTTCATTGTTGAAGGCTGTACACAGTACAGTGCCCTACATGTATAGTTGTTAATTTGTGTGTCATTTTGGTCTCTTGTGGAGAGTCGTCTCATCATGCTTATTGGCAATCATACCAGTGTAACCACATCTTCTTTTTTTATATCATACATGTATATACAAAAAATTTATCCAATTACAAAATGTACATGTACTTGTATAAGAGAGCATCTCACTGTTATAAAAACAGTATTTTTTTTTACAAGTAGTCACTAAACAATGAAATGAGGTCAGGTGCAATGGACATATAATGACAGGCTGAAACTTCATAACATATTAGCTATCTGAATACCGACAAGATAAGAAGCATCCAGCTCTTTTAGCTTTTAAAATGTAAAGCTTTATAAAAAAGTTAACGTCATCAGCCCAAGATTGTAATACCTATGTCCTTCATACAATCAACTTTAAATGACTTTTGTGGAAGGCAAGACAATAAAATGATACTTTGAAGTACATGTATTGTTTAATATTTTTGACTAGTATAAAATGCCAGTTTCAGAATGAACATTAATTTAGATGATAGATTATATTTATATACTGTATGTACATTCAGATCACGACTCTTATATAAGTACAGCAAGCAGTCATTTGACATCAACCAACGTCCATGCAAGGGCTGTAAATGCAGTCAAGGTCATTAAAAACTTCCGTCATCATGACACTTACCAATAGTGACCGACCACGACAGACCCTCATGGGTAATCAAGGTTGTGTAATACCCCCTGGTGGTACATATAGCTAACAATAGGAATGCAAGCATTAACACAAACCAGATATTCTCAATATCCAAATTCATATAAATTTATTATTCAAGGTATTCATGAATTCAGATATGATGCACTATTGATATTCACTGAAACTGATTTTTTTATTAATCCAATTTGCTATTTTTGAATAACTATCCAAGGTATTTCATAGAATTCAAATATGATGCACTATAATATTAATTTTGAATTCTCTTAATTCCAAATTATTATTTCAATTTCAAATAAATTACTTATCGAAGGTATTCACTGTCATCAAATAATGTAGTCTTTCTTTCAAATTGTAATAGTTTGCTATTTGTACAATGCACAATTTTCTTCTTGTCCAATTTGATATGAAATCCCAACAACATCATGGCATATTGCTGTAAGCCCTATTTGTTATTTCCAACAACAATAAGTCCATTAGTCCACTGTTTCACAATTTACAGCTACAGGTATGCGAGATACTTAATGTCACCTATACATGCTATATGTATTTCCTTTTTTTGCCAGCTTCATAATCTGGCTGGGAATCATGCTCAAACCAATTTGAATTCTACAAACGAAAAAACATAAATTAAGAATAAAGTATTGAAACTCATCTAATATTGTATAATTATCATGATTATAATTACTTAATAATTCTTTAAATTTATATAGAAGATATACTCATGTATACATACTAGAGATCATAATTTTCTTGACAACAAAGTTCTATGATGTACACAAATGAATTTATGAGACTTATACAATTGAATGTATATGTCCTGTATGAGAAGAAGAATAAAACCCTTTTTTGGAGTTCTATTTCAAAAAAATATGTTCTCTCTTTCTACATTAATGTTTTCTTAAGTGTGTCACTTCATTGAAGGGTTACTGTCTAATTGGGGCTAGCACTATACAAGATTGTTTTAATCAATTATTTAAAGCCAGACAAAGTTATTTCACTGTAAAACATAACAGGTAATTTCTTTGGATCATTTTAATAGGAAATAAATACTACAAAGATGACCAAAAAAAAAAGCACTGTTGACTGTCATTTTGTGTCATGAATGAATAAACCTTTTTTTTTTATGTAAATCATGAAATGTAGAATCTTTGTTCAAAGGTTAACCCTTTCTTTAATTTAAACATTTTTATCAACCTAAAAAAGCTAGTATTTCCTTCTTATGATTAGCAGTAAACTTTGAGTTTAATTTGACATCTTAAATGTTACCCAGTATACTTTTTACTAATTACAGCTTTGTATTAAATAATGCTTTGTAGTTTATTTAACCAGACAACATATTTTCTTTATTTTATATTAGTTATTTACCCATTTTTATGTTGATAAATCAATGCATGACTTAGACATGTTAGATAAACTTTTAAAACTTTTAATATAATATCCGAAATAAAAGATTATATCCTGTTGTTTCATATTTTTCATAATTTTAAATTACTTTCAATTATAAATTTATCCACAATTTGAAAAGGACATTTAAAATTTATTAATATCATTATATAAAAATCATCTTCAATACCTATGACATTTTAATTTTCATCCCTCAAGGCAATAAACTCATGAAACTGTTGTGTCTTAATCTGTTTATTACATATAACATGTATATAAGAAGTCCTGATAATTAACTTTTCAGTGTTAACATCCTGATTATTACCTTTTCTAATGTCACATTTACATGGTCATGAATTTAGGCTCAGTAAATATATTTTTAAAATTATTTATTTTGAAGTTAAATTAAACATGTAAAACATGTTTAGTATGTTTTAAACCAAATTGATCTGAGCATGAAAGTAATATTTAAATATTACTTCCATGTGAGACATACCATGTAGTTAATTAAGTTAATTTTTGTAATTCAATATCTATAAAATTCATAAAATGCTTAAGTTTAGGCCATGTTTACATAACATAATATGCTTACAGATAGATTTTTTGTATCCTCCCACATACATGACGTACTGAATGTTTCAACATATGAAATTAAATATAAATAAAATATTTTAGTAATTTGGAAAAGGCAAAATACATGTATCTGAAATCAAATGTGATTATACATGATGAAAGGATACAGCAACTAAACAATGAAGTAGTCAAAGCACAATATAACACATGTAGAAAAATATGACTGTTGAATGGAAAGTCCTTTAACAGTGGAATAAATTAAAAGACACTTGAAATATGTTTAAAAGGAGATGATTGATATATATATATATATATGCAAAAGAGACAGCAGCCCCAAGACCAAAACAAGTTAAAAGGCATAATTGAATTTTGACTAACCATGCTAACCGGGCAAATGTTATATAAAAAGTTAAACTGACAGAGTTCACATGAAAATAAAAAGTTAAGGCCACACTGATTTGATTAATAGTTCTTTTGGTTGATAATATAAGACATACTTTAGAATTATAAAATATATCCATGTTTTGTTAATCATGACTCAGAAATTATTTTAGAAATATCTGAAACATGCTAGTTTCACATTTAACACATAAATATTTACTTTGTCATAATATTCAACTTGAATTTTCTCAATTTAAAAAAAATCAAGTTAGAAATATTTCAAGCAAATTTAGGATGAGTCATGCAGTTTTCAATACATAAACATACGAGTCAGGACAGGAGCCTGTAATTCAGTGGTTGTCGTTCGTTAATGTGTTACATATTTGTTTTTCCTTCATTTTTTTTTATATAAATAAGGCTGTTAGTTTTCTCGTTTGAATTGTTTTTCATTGTCTTATCGGGGCCTTTTATAGCTGACTATGCGGTATGGACTTTGCTCATTGTTGATGGCCATATGGTGACCTATAGTTGTTAATGGCTGTGTCATTTTGGTCTCTTGTGGACAGTTGTCTCATTGGCAATTATGCCACATCTTCTTTTCATATACAATATAATATAGGTTTTGTAGTATAAGGCCATCCGGCAAAATTAAAACCACTGTGAATGCCCCACATCATCATGTAGGGTTTAACACAGTAAGACGATGAACACGGGTGGATCCAGCCATTTAAAAAAAGGGGGTCCCAATCCAGGATAAAGGGGGGGGGGGTCAAACTAAATATACCCTTTCAAATGCAATTGATCTTCTAGTCCAAGTAATTATGACGTCTTGTGTCGAAGTAAGGCGTCAAAGAAAAAAAATTATAATAGCCTTTCAAGACGTCATAATTATTTGGACTATTGATCTTCCAAAAAAAGGGGGGTTACAATCCCGGGAACAATGTTTACAAGCCCAAATTCTTACTTTGCCTTTGAACATGCTACTATATATATATATATATATATATATAAAGATGTGTAATATGCACAAGTGAGGTGATATAAAGAAACCGACGAAGAACGTCGATTCATACCTGAAGCATGAGGGTAGGCTCGAAATGTGCACATGTTTGCTTCAAAATCGTGGATCCATGATTATTCTGATAGACATGCTTTAAAATATTGTTCATTTCTACTAACCGATTGAAATTTCCAGGTCATTCGTTATATTGTATGTAGTTTCCCTTCTACATATCTACCATGGCATGTCTACGATTTTTTGTAAAGTTTGCAGACCCGCTATTTCTGCCGACAAGGGTACAATAACCTCAAATCGTTTACGGGTGAAGAATATGATTTCCGTTTTTAATTACACTTGACAGATTTGATTTATTATCGTCGGGAAATGTCCCTAATGGATAGCAATTAAAATTAATAAGCTTTATTATTCTGTATGATATATGTAACTTAGTCATATTCTTTTAAATTTACTTCAGGTACCCCGACGTAGCAATTTGAAATTAAGACAATTAAATCAATCTTCTGCAATAATATTCTAATTCTATTTTCAAACGAAGGCTTTTGGTATAAAACAAGTTATAAAAGACTCTTGAATAGACTGAATAAAAAATAAAGATAAACCGTCAAACGCACAAGTCCGCCACAAATGAACAGACATAATTATAATGTCATAAACGGAATACGACAAAAGACATAGAACGATCGCAAAAAATTAAAAAAAAAAAACCAACAATAACATAAGATGAGGGATCATATAAATTATGGGTAATTTCACAACTGTATCACCAATACGTGACACTTAAATAAAATACATTTATCCATTTATCCTGCATCAAACATTGAGAAGGTGCACCTTAGACGTGTACACATATTGTTTTAACATTCGCAACCGTCACACTAAAATATTTGTATTACATATTTACCGACTGTAACAACCCATGAAATGTTTGTTTTAAACATTTTACGACTGTGGCAACCTTTTAAAAGTTGTAATGAACATTTAATGACTGTAACAACCTTTAAAAAGTTGTAACAAACATTTTACGACTGTTACAACTCTAAAAACATTGTAACAAACATTTTTTGACTGCTTAAACGTCTGAAAAGTTGACACAAACAAATTTCAACTGTCCCAACTATAAAAAGGTTGGGACAAACATTATACAACTGCCACAACTTTTAGAAAGACTGTTATAAATAGTATTTGGCTGTGACAACGCCGTAAACCACTGCAACAGTCCTAAAATTACTGTTGATAGCATTTAATGCTTTTCACAACCCATAAAAGTGTTGGGACAGACATAATTTAACTGTAACAACGAAATAAGGTTGATTTGACAGTCTTCTTCAGTCTTCCACAGACTAAAATAGTCGTACAATGACTGTTACTGGTATGGACAGTTGTTTTTTCGTCCAGTAGTGTAATAGAAAAAGGAGAAAAGTCTAAAATTTGTCAATTTTATATCTTCCCTGTTCAAAAGTGAATATTTTAGCAGAGCATTATAAAATGACATTTAAATTAACTTTACATATTGTTCCATCCTAAAAAAAAATTTTAGAAACTTTTACCGTACCAATTTCAAGAAATTTTGATTTAGAATGTCAAGGTCACAGTTCGTAAATGGAGACTTGGTATCCCTGTTCTGATGTTTTTTGGTATAATTTATGTAAATCTTTAGCAAAACTAACCATACTTCATATAATCTTATAATAAGAATAAACTATGATATTTATGACATGTAAAGTTCAAAAGGTCAAAGGTCAAGGTCATTTTTGGAGCTAAAATCAACAAAAATCTCTTTTTTTGCTAAATTTTCAAAAGTGTATCTACCTATTGGTCCCATAATCTTCACAACCTTTGTAAATACAGACCATTTGATGATATTCAAAAGATCTTGGTTTGGTTTCAACCTTTAGGGGTCAACAGGTCAAAAGGTGAAGTAATTTTAGGAGCTAAAATTATACAATGACCTCCTTTTTTGCTAAATTTTCTATAGTAAACTTACCTTTATGTACTATAATCTTTCATTACATTTTGTTAATTATGATAACTTTATAATATGCATTAGATATCGGATTAGCGTCAACCTTGAGGTCAAAAGGTCAAAGGTCAAGATAATTTTAGGACCTGAAATATGAAAATTCTCTTCTTTTTTGCTCATATTTCAAAAGTAAATAATAAAAAGAAGATGTTGTATGATTGCCAATGAGAAAACTTTCTACAAGAGACCAAAATGACACAGAAATTAAGTTATAGGTAACTACGGCTTTCAACAATGAGCAAAGCCTATACCGCATAGTCAGCTTTAAAAGGTCCAAAATGGCAATGTAAAACAATTCAAACGAGAAAACACACGGCCTTATTTTAAAAAAAAAATGATCCAAAAACAAAATATTTTACACAAAAACAAGCCACAAGCACTGAATAACAGGCTCCTGACTTGGGACAACAAATACATACATAATGTGGTGGGGTTAAACATGTTGGACAATATTTATGGTTTTGCTACATGTTTTCGATTTTGTCCAATGTGCAACACCAGACATCTCATGAAAGCATTAGGGCTCAGACTGAGGATTCATTTTTTTATATTTCACACCAGCATTAACTAGAGCTCATTAAAAAATACCCCATCATTCCTGTTCAACATTGAACTCAGTTAGGTTAATTATCTCCCATGAAATATTTCAGAAAGTGTTTATTCTACTTCATGCACATAATAAATAATAGAAATAATCTCTTTCGATGATATTAATAAACTCTATCACATTTCAATATTTATTTGTAAATTATCATGAAAATATAACATGGTCATGATGGTTCAAAGGATACAAATAAATATTATCATATCTATATATACAATGTACAATCAATATTAAATCTTTTGAATATTAACATTGATCAATAAAGCATGACAATGAGATCAGGGTCAATCATACAGTATACCAAATTAAGCAGACCTATTGCTTTTTGAATCTGATACATGGACTTAACCATGGGTACATAACTTTTTTCACCGATCCATGAAATGTGGTCAATGTCAAGGGAAAACAGTTTTACAGACATGAGGAACTTTCAATTCATGCTGATTGCAAGTATAAATATCATATTATTCATAAGAGAGAGAATTAACATTAAATACATTAATAAAAATTGCTGAGTTCAAAATATCTGTAATGCAGCAACAACTTTTCTCTTTAGTCTAAGGTTGGTCAAATCCCACACAATTCCTGTTATGTCTTCAGCCCCTGATGGTATTGGAGCTTTTAGTACCACATTATATCAATACTGGCTGCCAGTTTCATATTCCATCTCTTTGATATGAGAGATAACATCTTGCCTAACTGGAAGTAAAAAAGAAAATTCATCACAAATTAATTAAAACTTTTAAATTTAGCATTCTGAAGAAGAAAACTATCACTATAGTATATGGTTGAAAGCAATCTGACTACCAAATGTGTTTATGTTTTGCAACACTAAGGGATGTTCCAGAAATAAATGTAGGGGGATCAGGGGTCAGAAGACACTTTTTATTTCACCCCACCATGCATAATATTTCATTTGTCATTTCAGTGTCTTTTATAGCTGAATATGCGGTATGGGCTTTGCTCATTGTTGAAGGCCTTACAATGACCTGTAGCTGTTAATTTCTGTGTCACTTGGTTTCTTGTGGAGAGTTGTATCTTTGGCAATCATATAACATCTTCTTTTGTATATAAATAGGGGCATTAAAAAAAAGATGTAAAGTTCTAGATTTCTTTTTTCTTTTTTTTAATAGAAGTCATTGACTTTCAAATTAACACTACAGCTCAGGTGGATTTTGCGTTGCCGTCCACAGTGGGAGTGGGCATGCAATTTTTTTTTGTTTAATCAAAAGACTTGCAAGTACAATCAATTGGAAAAAAGCAGATAGGCATTAGATATCAATATTTTAACAAAAAAGAGATTAAAGTTGGAGTGGGCCGGTGGAAAAAGCAAAATCCACCAGGCTGTTGTGTAGCACTGTTCAAACATAATTGATTAAATGTTAGCTAACATACTCAATCAGTTGTTTCAAAGTCTGAAGAAGGATGTAGATGTATTCATAGGTCTCTCAACATTTGAAAATGTCTGCTTTGGTGTGGCATTTGGTATCTGGTGGATATATCTCATCTTGATCTCACAGGCTTATTTCTACAAGAAGCACATTATAGTTTAACAAATATGTAAACAACAGAGTAATCTGAGTTCACTTAGTAATAGGCATTTTTATTTTGATAATGGGTATTTTTTTAATAAAGTTCAATCTAGTTTATCCCTGCCACATTCTGTATGTGCCTGTCCTAAGTCAGGAACCAGTAATTTAGTAGTTGTATTTTAATGCTGTATAACCAATAATTCAGTAGTTGTATTTAGTCTTCTCCTTTGAATTGTTTAAATTTATAGCTGATTATGTAGTATGGGTTTGTCTTATTGTGTAAGGTTGTATGGTGACTTAAAGTGGTTCCTTTATATGTCATGTGAAGTACATGTATCGGGGAGAGTTTTCATATTGGCAGTCATACCACATCTTCTTATTTTCAAAATGGCTTTGTACCAATGCAAGCATTATGAATATTTTATCCATCTTTATAGATTTAATTTTTCAAACTCTATCCATTATAAGATAAATCATGGACAAATAGAGAAACAAATAGACTAAAATTGTGATAATACTAAGGAGTTATCAGCTTTTAAACAGGTTAGATAACTCTCTAATACATGTAAACATGGAACATGTACATATGTGTTCATGTTTCATATCTATATTTTTTAAAGACAAGGCATAATATACATGATATAACAATACACATGAACATGTATCTTAGAAAACTGCTCTATTTATTACCTACATGTATGTCCATCTGTGTTTGTCTGTGTATTAGGTAAATGTAGCATAAGTTCTCCACAGTCATTAACAAGGTTAATTAGCATCTCTGAAATTTAAATAAAACGTTCCTTGTCATCATTGATACATTGATCATGTACATGTACATATAGATATACAAATGTAAATAAAAATTTGTTATAATACAATGTAAATTGTATCTATATATAAGTTAAGTTCAGACATGTTTCAAATAATTTTAGGTACAACCATTTATTTCATTCATTAATTAATGACACTACAACAATTGACAACAAAATTGCTATCAATCTGAACACAAAAAAAAAAACCTGTGTATTATTTAATGAAAATACACACCATTAGTCTTTATACATGTATCATGTTTTGATTATTTACTGACCCCTAATGTTCATTTAAATTAACAGTGACAGATGACAGAAATACATATACAACTGTACAAATTACAAGATACATGTATCTTCATTATCATATAAATGAAAGAAGAGTAATACATGTATGCTACATTTCTTGGGATGATAATCAAAAATATCTCAGATAATCTGCAACTTACCTTATCAATTGTGTTTTGTAGGTTTGGAGGGATTAATGTCACATCTTTAACAAGGATGGTTTCTCTAAAAAATGAAATATAAATTTCTGTTACAAAAATGTTCTTTATTTTGATAGCACATAGATAAGGAATGTATATATATGTAGCAGTACAATGTACATGTACATCATGTGTACATGTATGTATGTACAAATGATGTTTGTTAGTTTATAATACAAATTTTCTTACCAAATATAATAAAGTGGAAACTGGACATATATATTAAAAAACACATACATTTTATAATAGAATAATATTTGTTGTAAAAATGCTCTTTGCCAATGTACATGTACATGATCAGATGTGAATAAATAATCAAAGAATTCAAATATTGAAAAGCTTTACAACTTGTGACCTTACAACGCTGAAAATTTACTCAGGGACAATGCACCTTGGTGAACTTGTGTCTTATTC